>NW_012101698.1:4334079-4370371 GCF_000951045.1 Mandrillus leucophaeus
GTATTTTTAGTAGAGACAGGGTTTCACCATGTTGGCCAGGATGGTCTTAATCTCTTGACCTCGTGATCCACCTGCCTCGGCCTCCCAAAGTGCTGGGATTGCAGGCGTGAGCCACCGCGCCCGGCCACTCTACTCCTTACTTAATGTAACTCCAGTTAAATTTAATATAATCAAGTTTTTCAAGTTTATTTGCATCCAGATTGCTTTGTGTGTGCTGCATCTGTAAAGGCCTCATAGCTTGGTTTATGATACATCATAAAAGAACCAGGGGCCTTTTTTCCTTTGAACATGTTTCCATCATCAGCACTTAACCATCAAAATCCACATTGATTTAGGGCAGAGCAAGAGCTAAGGCCTGAAAGATGCCTCAGTCTTTTTTTTTTTGAAATAGAGTCTCGCTCTGTCCTTCAGGCTGGAGTGCAGTGGCGTGATCTCCACTCACTGCAACCTCTGCCTCCCGGATTCAAGCGATTCTCCTGCCTCTGTCTCCTGAGTAGCTGGGATTACAGATGCCTGCTACCATGCCCGGCTAATTTTTGTATTTTTAGTAGAGAGAGAGTTTCATCATGTTGGCGAGGCTGGTCTTGAACTCCTGACCTCAAGTGATCCACCTGCCTTGGCCTCCCAAAGTGCTGGGATTACAGGTATGAGCCACTGCGCTGGCCGGTACCTCATTCTTCATGAAGAGCAGCTTCATGTGTTTACTGCATGTACGTTTCTGTCATTAAAACACAAACAATAAACTAGCCTCCTTATTGTCCTTTTAGGTTCATAAGAAGCCCGCTTGAAAACTGGTCAAGGGGCAGGCACAGTGGCTCATGCCTGTAATCCCAGCACTTTGGAGGACTGAAGCAGGAGGATCACTTGAGCTCAGGAGTTCGAGACCAGACTGGGCAATATAGGGAGACTCCCCCATCTCTACAAAAAAGAAGGAAAAAAAAAAGAAAACTAGCCAGGAAAGCAAGCCAATGCCCATCCCACACGGTTAGGTTGAGGGTTGGGGATGGGGAGAGGACACTAGTCAGAGTTACTTGTATTGTTATTATTTTTTTATTATTGAGAGAGAGTCTCCTGCTGTCATCCAGGCTGGAGTGCAGTGGTATGATCCCAGCTCACTGCAAACTCTGCCTCCCAGTTTCAAGCGATTCTTCTGCTTCAACCTCCCGAATAGCTGGGATTACAGGTGCCTGCCACCGTGCCCTGCTAATTTTTGTATTTTTAGTAGAGATGGAATTTCACCATGTTGGCCAGGCTGGTCTCGAACTTCTGATCTTAAGTGTTTCACCTGTGTCAGTCTCCCAAAGTGCTGGGATTACCAGCATGAGCCACCGCACCTGGCCACTTGGGTTATTTTTTTACTACTGCAACTAACTGACGTTGTCATAGGTCTTTACGGTTTGAAAATTGCTCTTCTATGTGTGACTTACTTAATCACAATTAATTATTGTTGAGCAAGGAACACAGTTGGGGGTTTGACAAATGAAAAGGTATGTTGAGAAAAAAAGAGAGGGGCTGGGGAAGGAGCTGAAAATATTAGGGACAGTGGATTCAATCATACATTCTCAAGGGAAGTGACTGTGGAGTGGTAAAAGTTGGTTCTTGGGCAGGGGGCAAAAACCCTTAGATACTACAATGGTTTGTAGTCCTTCAAAGGGCCACAATACATAAACAAATCGACAGTATATTTGTTTTGTTTTGTTTTGTATTGAGACAGGGTCTCACTGTGTTGCCCAGGCTGGAATGCAGTGACACAATCACGGATCACTGCAGCCTCGACCTCCCAGGCTCAAGAGATCCTCCCACCTTGGTCTCCTGAGTAGCTGGGACTACAGGTGTGCACTAACACTCCTAGCTAATTTTTGTATTTTTTTGTAGAGACAGGGTCTCACCATATTGCCCAGGCTAGTCTTGAACTCCTGAGCTCAAGCAACCCACCTGCCTCAGCCTTCCAAAGTGCTGGGATTATAGGTGTGAGCCACTGCGGGGCCCAGTGGTATATTTGTGATATTAAATTTTTGTATGGGGCAGTGGTGGCGATTAGGAAAACAATGTCTGCAAGGCTTGCTGGAGTGGTGATTGGGGATGATAATGAGGGAGAAAAAAAAAAAAAAAGGTTGAGAAACACTAGTCTCAAGCCTGCAGTGTCTACAGAGCTTTTTGGCATTCATGAATGGTGTCTCTGTTCCCAGTCACTTATACATGTTTGTCTAGCACATTTGCTTCAGGCTTCATTCATCCTGCCCATTTTCCCTGAGGCCCTAAATGATCACGTTTTGCTTCTTTAAACCTTTCCTCTTCTGGCCACAGGTGCCTGAATTAGGGTGGACATGAGCCATGACTAGTTAAGGCACAGCAAGTGACTGGTCCCAGGAAGGCTGACTGCACCTCACTTCCTCTCCTCAGTCTTTTCTTGGTTCACCTTGTGTGATGCAGCTCTGTGGTTTTGTAATAGCTACTCTACTACTCTCCTCTTGAGATGGTTACCAATGGAGTGGGTATCAAAAAGCCCTGGTTATATCTCCCCAGTCAGGACATTTGGGCTGGTGGCACATCCATTTGAATGAGGTTGGATGAGATGAAAGGGAAATCCATTTGAGTCATCAGCTCTTTATCCTTATCCCTGGTTGGTGTAGAGTGGGGGTTTTCAACAACTGCACGATTGACGTTTTGGAACAAATAATTCTTTGTTATAGGAAACTGTCGTGTGCTTTGTAGGATGTTTATTTAACAGCATCCCAGGCCCTACACAGTAGATGCCAGTAACACCGAATCCCCCGCTCTCCAGTTGTGACCATCAAAAATGTCTACAGATAAATAGATAAAATTATTGTCAATTAAAAATAAAATATAGTCGGGCTTAGTGGCTCATGCCTGTAATCCCAGCACTTTGGGAGGCTGAGGAGGGTGGATTGCTTGAGGACAGGAGTTCAAGACCAGCCTGGCCAATATAGCAAGACCCCGTCCCTACTAAAAATACAAAAATTAGCCAGGTGTGGTGGTACACACCTGTAGTCCCAGCAACTCAGGAGGCTGAGGCAGGGGAATTGCTTGAACCTGAGAGGCAGAGGTTGCAGTGAGCCGAGATCACATCATTGCCCTCCAGCCTGGGTGACAGAGTGAGACTCCATCTCAAAAATAATAAATAATAATAATGATAATAATAATAATGAAATAAAAAAGTCTCCAGACATTGTCAGGTGTTCCCTGTGGGACAAAATTGCCTCCAGTTGAGAACCACTGTTGTAGGTAGAGAACCTAGAAGATCAGGAAGTATAAATCTCATCATTTCAGTATGATCAGAAATGCCATAGAGGGATTCAGATCAGAAATGGGAGAAAAGCATTGTAACTATGATAGTCACAGCTAATGCTGAGTGAGTGCTCGCTAAGGATGTTCCACACATTGACTCATTAGCCCTCCCAGCAACTCCAAGGAGTTGTCCTGCTGTTATTCCACCCATTCTATACTTGAGGGATTTAAGACATGGGGATGTTGAGGGAGCTTGCCTGAGATCACCTAGCTGGTAATAGCGGAGTCACCCAGGCAGCACGGTTCCAGTGCCCAAGTGCTCGCAAGTGCATAACCTCTCCTCTTACTATCACGGTTCTACTTCCTTATCCTCCAGGGGGCACAGCACAGTATCAAGCACACAATAGGTTCTCATTAGACTCATTGATTCTGTCCCTATTGACTTTGACATCTCCTGGGGCACTCTGTTCCCAGATCTCTGCATGGCAAAAGCTCCCTTACTTGGAGGGGGTCTCTGCTGCAATCTCACTTTCTCTGCGAAGAGGTCTCCTATTGCCCCTGTAGAATAGCACCCTCCTTCACTGCCAAGCCCCTTCTCTTTATTTTTCTTCATAGTACTTAGCATCTGACATATATTTTTTGTTCTCTTGCCCCCAACAGACTAAAATGTCTGTTGTATGAAAGGAGAGGCTTTGCCTGTTGTGTTTGCTGCCGTATCCACAGCACCTAGAAGATTCCTAGGCATATAGTAGATACCCATTAGTTGTGTGAAAAAAATGAAAACATCCCTTAGCCGAGTGCTGTATCCAAATTTCCTTACTCTGGTTATTGGTTACACTTTTCCTTGTCACTGCATTGAAAAAAACAAAGCAAAACAAAACAAAACAAAAAAACACAAAAAAACCTTTCTCTGAATGACCAGGGACCTTCATCCAGAAGTGGGGCATAACCCTTGACACGAGGGGCAGTGTGTTGGGGACCCTCAACTAATGCCTATCAGAGGTCTATTGTTAACTGGACTAGGTCACTCAGAGTTCATTTTTACTTTTGCTTTGTTGGTCTGTGAAAGTTATTCAACAGAGTCATGATAATGTACATAGTTAATGAAGTCAATTTATATTTAGCTTGGGTATAAATCACATAGTAAATTATAAATGATATTTTGAGAAACATATTACAGACAATTCAATGGCAGATTTTTGCATAAAAATTAACAGACATTGATTTTCTCTCTCTCCATAACCACTATTCATAAGCTGAAAAAATGTAGTTTTAATGAAAGTGTATTAAAAACTTAGCAACTGCTCTCATTCTATAGAACATGAAGTCACGGCTGGGCATGGTGGCTCATGCCTGTAATCCCAGCATTTTGGGAGGCCAAGGCAGGCGGATCACCTGAGGTCAGGAGTTCAAGACCAGCCTGACCAACATGGCGAAACCCCGTTTGTACTAAAAAATACAAAAATTAGTCAGGCGTGGTGGCGGATGCATGTAATCCCAGCTACTCGAGAAGCTGAGGCAGGGAGAATTGCTTGAACCCAGGAGGCAGAGGTTGCAGTGAGCAGAGATCACGCCACAGGACTCTAACCTGGGTGACAGAGCGAGACTCCATCTCAAAAAACAAACAGAAAGAAAGAAAATGAAGCCACATAGTAACTACAGATGGAAACAGAGTTAAGTTACTGTTGACACCCCTTTGCCTAAAACCTATTCCCCTTTCACCATCCAGATAATTACTTATAAATTTTGAGACCTCCACTCCCCGACTCCCAATTACAAACAGTAGGAGTTGGAGGAGTTGCCTAGTTTGGGATTTTGTAAAGAAATCTATTGCTGCATTGCAATTAGGCAATTCAGGCTGTTATGGTTACATTAGACTTGAGAGAGGCTCATTCCCTAAACCCTAAAAATTAGCTTTGAGAAATTTGATCAATTCACCCCTAATCTGGGTTTAAACCCATGTACAGACTCTATGCAGCTAGACAGGCTGAGGTGGAAACACCTTTCTGTTGTTGGGGGTTGGGGATGGGACAGATGTCTCCGAATTAGGAAGGATGTCTTGTAGAACACCATCCTGTATGCTTGTCACCAGTTCTCATGTCCCCAGACGCCTCATATCTCACAATTGTTGCCACTCTCACCACTGAATCCCAGTTCCAGCCTCCTGAACACTTCAACAAGACACTGTGCCATTGTTCACTGCAGTCTTGTTCAACACTGGGTCAGGCTTTTAAGATTATATAGCACTTTTTTTTTTTTTTTTTTTTTTTTTTTTTTTTTTTTTTAGGCAGTCTCGTTCCGTCACCCAGGCTAGAGTGCTGAGGCGCTGTCTCAGCTCACTGCAACCTCCGCCTCCTGGGTTCAAGCAATTCTCCTGCCTCTGCATTCCGAGCAGCTGGGATTACAGGTGTGCACCACCACACCTGGCTAATTTTTTGTATTTTTAGTAGAGACATGGTTTGTCCATGTTGGCCAGGCTGGTCTCAAATTCCTGACTTCAAGTGATCTGCCCACCTTGGCCTCCCAAAGTGCTGGAATTACAGGCATGAGCCACCACACCCAGCCTATATAGCATGATTTTATATTATGCACTCTATGCTATATAAAAATGCCATGATATTATATATTCTTTAAACTTTTTGGCCTAGGAGGATGGGGTTGAATGAGGGATTAGATGATACACATATAAAAATGAATTTAGACCAGAGTTGTCCAATCAAACTTTTGCAATGGTGGACATTATATCTATGCTGCCCAATATAGTAGCCACTAGCCTCACGTGGCTATTGGGTCCTTGAAATGTGGCTAGTGTGACTGAGGAGCTAAAAATTTATTTTTAATTAACTTAAATCTAAACAACTATTGGTGGCTAGTGGCTACTCTATCAGAGAGCACAGATATTTTCTTCAAGGGTGTGGCTCTTAGATTCTGGACCTCATTGGATATCTCAGACTTGGAATGCAGGCAATTTAAAGCTGTTCTAAAGTGGATCTTGAATAACTCTGAGACTTCTGTGTGGCTAGTCTCTTTTCTTGTATTAAGATGGGGTGATCTTTTTGGAGAAGGACAAGCAGGCATCACATAGGGATGGCTCATAAAGAGGTTGCTAACTTTAAAACAATTCAGACAGAGACCAGACTTTCAGAAGGGAAATCAGAGGTAGTTGAGTCTACCACTGTCTCTTTCCTTACTGGCCCTCTTCACTGTGTTCACACCGTCATCTGCTGTTCTGGTTTTATTTTTAATGCTGGGAAATTTTACTCTGACATTGTTTAGGGGGTAAACATTTGCCTTGTAGAGGCAAGCGTTTGCCTGGGAGATCCTAGGCTCTTAGGAGTTTTTAAAGATTTGGACATTAGAATAAATTAGCTTCTTTAAAGCCACATGTAAATTAACTTCAAGAGACCCAGCTGGGAAAAGTAGCTACTGAAGTATCTCAGGCAGTGGAGAAGCTCAATCACTACTCGGCCGAATGGAGTGCAAGAGTTCTGACCCGACATCCAGGACGCTTTATGAAGCTCGTCAAAAGGTGGCAACAAAAAGAAAGAGAAAATGACACAATCTCTCAGACTTGGACAAAGTGAGATATTTAAAAAGTCAGGACTCAGAGGTCCACGGAATTCCAGACATATAGGGAGCTTCTTTCTATTCTTTCCAACACACGGACATCACCCGTGTCAAGAGCAAGTGGCATACATACTCTGCGTTTGTGGAAGAGTCACCTTTCTTGGAGCAAGAAGGTGAACAGTGTTGCTGCCTGGTGCAAGGTGCACTAGTGCCAGGCTAGCCATGGAAGAGTCACCAGAACTCCAGCCCCCATACTGGGGGATTCTGATTCTAGCAGATTTGAGGCAGTGCCTGGCAATCTGCATTTTTTAACAGGTGAGATTCTATTGTAAAACTAGATCTGGGGGCTCCTGCCAAGATTGGTAGTAACAACTTTTCTTATTGGGAGAAGTGGCCAGGAGGAGCTAAATAGCACCAGTCATACTAGAACTGAGGTCCTCTGGCTGAGGGATCAGAGTGAAAAAACTCTCTGCCCAGACCCTAGGTGACACATATGGCATTATCACAACTTATACCTCACACAAGAAAGAAAGGGCTTAGCTGCTGATTGTCTCTTTTCCACCAGTTCTTGAGAGGGCATAGACTTAGTTCATCATCTGAAACCAAACATTATCTTAGCAACTTTCCATATAAATGGGTGATAGATAATAGCAAAGGTGTTTAAAAAAACCAATAAAGATGATTACATCTATTCTTAGCTTAGGATCCCATAAGAATGAACATTTACTGCTAATAATTAAGAAGCATAAAAAGGGACATTCTAAACAGAATCTTATTTTGGAATTTTAGTATTAACAGATGGCAGCTTCACAGGTCAAAGTCTCCTATGTGATAGGAAGATGCAGAGGGGAAGTGATATTCAAATGCAGCCCAGGCACCCTGTGAACTTAAGAGCTTGCTCTTTTGTGCAGAGATTTTGTTTCATATTTCTGATTACCGATAGCTGTGATGATCAAGCTCACAAGTAGGCATCCAACCTTGTTCCCACTTCCTTCCTTGAATCCACTGGGAACTCCGAGGGCTCAGAATTTGCATCTCTGTGGAAAATGCTGGTGAGCTCTTTGGTGAAAGATCCATTCCCCATTGGGCAAGATGTGGACAGGGAGGTTTATGGATCAATTCCACTGATACCTTGTCATGCTTAATAGGGCTCCAGGCCACAAAGTCTCTGAAGTCTGCCCAGACAGGAAGATCAAGAAAAGAAGAAGAGCAATACCCTGTTTCACTGGTGGGATGTGCTGCTCACATAAGGTTCCCGAGTCTGTTTTCTAGACACAAGCATGGACACAAAAATCCTTCTGCTTGAGCATGTGTGGGCACAACTCACACTCAGTGTGATACCCACAGACATGTAGTTAAGGCTCAGAGATGTAGGCAAGGCTCAGAATCATTCAGAGAAAGTGACTGAGGCTGACACCAGGTGGAGGCAAAGCCTTCTCAACCCTCTTAGTGGTTTTGCTCAGGGACAGTCCATGTAGACAGAAGATCCAGCAACAGGTTTCTCTGTTCTTGTTCAGATCTGACGTGGCGGTAGCCCAGCAAATTCATGGCATCGCCACAGGCTTTCTGAAGTCGAGAAACCTTTTCATAGGGCAAAGACCAGCGCCAAGCCTGGGAGACATTTAGGGCATCCCTGGCATTTGTTTGGAAGGCGTGGTCACCCATGCCCTTGCCTCGGGTGATGTTATGCACCCAGGTATGAAGATGGGGCAAGAATTCCAACCCCACGAATTCATACATTCGGGAAGTCTGGGCCACAGGGGCTCGGACCAGGTCCTCATAGCGCACGAGCAGGTAGCGTTCCTGCAGGGCCTTGGGCAAGGACTGGATGGTCTTGTAGATCTCCAGGTGGCTTTGGCAGATGACCTGCATCACATAGTAGGGTTGGTCCTCCTCCTTGAGTTTGTGCTCATGCTGCCCCATCACAATGCGACTGTCAATCATGAGATCTCCCTTTGTGCGTTCTCGGGAACGGAACACGGCCCGGGGGTCCCGGACCAGGTGCACGATGTGCAGGTTGAGGGAAGGGTCTTTCAGCAGCGGGTAGAGGGACTGCAGGTTGAAGAAGCGCACCTCCTTGAGCACCACGTGGCTGTAGGAGTGGCAGGCCTTCTCCACCACCTCAAAGGGCTGTTGACTGCACAGGAGCCTGCAGTGAGCCTGGGGGATGATTTCTTCTCGTGGGATGATGTCACAGGCAGGTGCTGAACACAGGGCCCGGCTGTTCTCCCACTGGAAGAGGCTGGACTGTCTCCGGGGACCAGGTTCCATGTAGGCATCAAAGACGCTCATGTCACACAAGAACACGGCCCGTATCAGATCCCGCACCGCCATGTGAAGCGTCCAGGCGGTGCTCTGCTTGAAGGTCATCCACACATGCCAGGCAGGCTCCATCAGGTAGAAGACATCTGGGTGCCGCCCAAAAAGCTGCCCCACAAAAGAGGAGCCAGAGCGCCAGGAAGACAGAACCAGCACGTGCACGTGCATGCGCTTGGGCTGTTCCTTCATAGACAGGGAGCTGATGTTGTGGCTGTTCATATAGAAGAATAGAGCCAAGATGGCCATCTGGAAAACCAGAAATAGCAGGAGCTTCATTTTTTTAGGCAGTAGCATTGTCCTGAAGTGGCAGACCTTTAAGGAACAAATAGAAAGGGTGGAGTTGGGCTGCTGTTTTACTGTTTGCCTTCTATTCCCCTTCTGGCCAAAGCCACCTGCTCTCTGACCCTCCACCAAGGAGCAACATGGGAAGCCAGAGGATTCCTGCCAACAGTGGCGCCAATTCCTCTCCACATCACTTCCTGTCCTTTACACTTAGTGTGTTGATACATTCTCCTTCAGGGTCTTTAATTCCTCCTTCCTGGTCTTTCTAAACCAAGCCGCCTTGCCCATTGGTTTACCAAAAATATCTGAACTGAGCCATATTTAATCAGCATAAGGAAATGGCTCCATCATGGTGCCCTGCCGACAAGGATGTCTTCAGACAGGCCATGTAGGGGAGGCTTCACCTCAGTCTAACTCAACTCTTGGTTGAATGCCTTGTGATTCCTGCAGAAACAGAGGGAGATAAGCACCTAGTGGAGAACTGCCTCGAGGCCACTGCTTACTCATCCCTCCATCATAAGGGAGACTGCAGCCAAGACTGTGTCTCATCTCCCTCCCTCACTGCAATTAAGCACAGGACTTTCCACTCCAGTCCCTCAAAGGATAGGGCTGCAGACTGTACAACTGCTTGGCTTTAGTTGGAATTGTCTCCTCAAAGGCAGAGCCAGGTGCTCATGGTGCCTGTCACCTATTTATCTGCTAGCTGGTGTTCTACCATCAGTGTGCAGTGAAAAGTCTACTTCCAGCACCTGACCTCACCTGCCCATTTCTCACCCTGCCCTAGATAGCAAATCCTTCTGATTTGGTGTCATCCCGTGGGACCAAGGCCATGGGGAGTTGATCCAATGTTGACCTTGTATCTGTGTAGGTAATAAACTGTCTGACTCTATTTGAGCTGAATTAGAGTTATTTGAGCTATTAGAGTCTCCTTACCTGCCAACTCTAAGAAAGCATGGCAAGCCAACCTAAGTGCCACAGATCTCAGAGCTGTGTCACTCTCACCGGTGATACTTGTGACCCATGACTCCCACATTGCTGCTTGAGGCATGCTTGATTACGTGGGACAGCCTACTCAGGGCAGCTCAGTAGAGTTGGGCAAGCGTATATCACACAACCCTAGGGAGTGCCATCCCATCAAGAATTTAGATATTTATTTTCAAAATGTTATTTTGTAGGTGACAGTAAAGTATCTTGGTCCAACAAAATAAATATATTAAGGCTAGGCGCAGTGGCTCATGCCTGTAATCCCAGCACTTTGGGAAACTGAGCTGGGCAGATCACTTGAGGTCAGGAGTTTGAGACCAGCCTGGCCAACATGGCAAAACCCTGTCTCTACCAAAAATACAAAAATTAGCTGGGTGTGTTGGTGCATGCCTATAGTCCCAGCTACTTGAGAGGCTGAGGCAGGAGAATCGTTTGAACCTGGGAGACAGAGGTTGCAGTGAGCTGAGATCACGCCACTGCACTCCAGCCTGGGTGAAAGGCTGAGACTCCATCTCCAAAAAAACCCACAAATAAAACAAAACAAAAAAAAATAAGTATATTAAGATGGTTTTCCTGTTGATAGACAGTAAATATCTAGAGAAAGGAGTCTCACTTTGTGATTCGTACGAAGTCTCATACTGACTGAAGGCAACATTTTGCCATCAGGGCTTGCTTTGTGTGAAAGGACCGCGGTTCCCAGTTCTATGCTAGAATGTTATTCCAAGGGAGATTTTAACCTCCTTCCCACATGACTTTGTCATTCTGGGTGACCTTCTGACATAAATAACTATTGGGAGAGAGAATAGCTATTGCACATAGTAAAATATTCATAGTAGTAGTAAGGCATTCATTTGTATATCACCATATACACAAGAAATTCTCCCTTCTGGCTTTAGTAAAAAATAGAGGCTAGATTTCCAGATGGTAACTGGGGCTGGGTTTGGGGGTCAGCTATTTTTGTGGTGGCAGGTCTTATACCATTTTTTAAAAAAGTTTTTATTATTTATTTATTTATTTATTTTTGGCAGAGATGAGGTCTTGAAATGTTGCTCATGGCTGAGCACAGTGGCTCATACCTGTAGTCCCAACACTTTTGGAGGCCGAGGCAGGTGGATCATATGAGGTCAGGAGTTCCAAGACCAACCTGGCCAACATGGTGAAACCCTGTCTCTGCTAAAAATACAAAAATTAGCTGGACATGGTGGCTGGTGCCTGTAATCCCAGCTACTTGGGAGGCTGAGGTAGGAGAATCACTTGAATCCGAAAGGCGGAGATTGCAGTGAGCCGAGATTGTGCCATTGTACTCCAGCCTGGGCAACAAGAGCAAAACTCTGTCTCAAAAAAGAAAAAAATAAAAATGTTGCTCAGGCTGATCTTGAATTCTTGGCCTCAAACAATATTCCTGCCTCAGCCTCCCAAAGTTCTAGGATTACAGGCATGAGCCACCATGCTCAGCCTAAAAAGTTTTTAATAGGTAATAGTCACATGATTCGAATTGTTTTGAAAAGTATCTACAGACTTGGAATTTAAAGCAAGTGTTTTCTCAGATTCTGTATGCAGGAGGGAGAAAAGTGCCTGCCAGCCTGCAGCCCAGCCTGACACACCCCAGGCTTTTAACGTATGTCACTGCGGAGGGGAAATCTTTTTTTTTTTTGAGACGGGGTCTTGCTCTGTCGCCAAGCTGAAGTGCAGTGGCGTGATCTCGGCTCACTGCAACCTGCCGCTCCCGGGTTCAAGTGATTCCCCTGCCTCAGCCTCCTGAGTAGCTGGGACTATAGGCTCGCGCCACCAGGCTCGGCTAATTTTTGTATATTAGTAGAGACGGGGTTTCACCATGTTGACCAGGATGGCCTTGATCTCCTGACCTTGTGATCCGCCCGCCTCAGCCTCCCAAAGTGCTGGGATTACAGGCGTGAGCCACTGCGCCCAGCCAGGAGGGGAAATCTTATGAGAAGCACTTGTGCCTGTGAGAGAGGCCTGTAGTCAGAAATTAGGAACTTCTAGAGCTATTTGTCAACATGGGTAGTGACATATCTTTAAAGGGGTCATAGTATTTTTCCAGAGGAAAGAAAACCTAAGAATTTTACTAGCTGACAAATTAGTCCTCTCTTCTTTACGTACTGACAGCTGCTATTTATCTGCTAGCTGGTGTTTTGTCATCAGTGTACAGTGAAACGTCTACTTCCAGCACCTGACCTCACCTGCCCATTTCTCATCTTGCCCCAGATAGCAACTAAGTTTGTTTGTTTGTTTGTTTGTTTTTTTGAGACAGAGACTTGCTCTGTTGCCCAGGCTGGAGTGCTGTGGTGTGATCTCGGTTTGCTGAAACCTCCGCCTCCCGGGTTCAAGCGATTCTCCTGCCTCAGCCTCATAAGTAGGTGGGACCACAGGCACACACCACCACGCCCAGCTAATTTTCGTATTTTTAGTAGAAACGAGGTTTCACCATGTTAACCAGGCTGGTCTCGAACTCCTGACCTCAAGTGGTCTGCCTGCCTCGGCCTTCCAAAGTGCTGGGATTATACAGGTGTGAGCCACTGTGTCTGGCCTAAGTTCATTTTTTAATGTGTCTTTTCAGTTGCTTTATGTGTACACAAGAACATTCAAATGTGTATGTGTTCTTAATTTTTTTCCTCTTTAAAATGTAAAAAAAAAAAAAAAATTCAAGTTATCTGTTCTGTGCTGCCCTTCATTTTTAGTTGTCAATATGTCTTAGGGAGCATTCCAGGGCAGCTTGTAAAGCAGTTCCTCGTTCCTTGTTGCTTCGAAGAAGTATTATATGGATTAACCACAGTTTATTTAATCAGTTTCCTCATTGATGGGCTTACAAGTTATTTCCAGTCTTTTGCCATTTCAAATGCTTCAGTGATGACCTTTATGTTCACACACCATCACACATGTATGTAAGATCACACATGTATGAAAGCAGCCTTCATACTGATCAGAAACTATTATCTATGTCCAGGGCTCCAGAGACCTGCGAGAGTGGATTTTAGGAGAGAAACTGGGCAGCCACAAAGGAGACTCTTGGCCCTTATAGCTTTCTTCCTGAAGGGAGAGCATGCCTTGCCAGTTCGTGGGTTTTCCTTGGAAGTCCCCTGAACCTTCTGGGAAGTATGAAATGACTCAAGCCAAACCTTGGGTGGCAATAGCAGAAAAACCCCTTTTCTTGCATTCATAATAACAGTGCTTTTCCTCTGGATGTGCCAAAAAGATCCAATGAGGATCATCTCACCTTCATGCCTGAAAATCACTTGCTATACGCCAGGAAAATGTCAATGAGTGGTAATTCCTGCCCTGTAGTCTTAGCCCTGTAGATTAGAACAGGACCGGCTAGGCTGGGTGTGGTGGCTCACATCTGTAATCCCAGCACTTTGGGAGGCCTAGGTGGGTAGATCACGAGGTCAGGAGATCGAGACTATCCTGGCTAACACGGTAAAACCCTGTCTCTACTAAACATACAAAAAATTAGCTAGGCGTGGTGGCAGGCACCTGTAGTCCCAGCTACTCAGGAGGCTGAGGCAGGAGAATGGCGTGAACCAGGGAGGCAGAGCTTGCAGTGAGCCAAGATCGTACCACTGCACTTCAACATGGGTTACAGAGCAAGACTCCCATCTCAAAGAAAAAAAAAAAAAAAAGAACAGAACCAGCTAGGATGTGCTCCTAGTTCTTAAAACTTGAGTGCAAGAGGAAAATGATTAGAAACTAGGCTATTATTGATCATGGTCCAAGGATGTCCTTCCTCCCCGCAAAGACTGAAGAGGTGACTTTAGCAAGAGACTTCTCCTAAGGGCAATGTGAGTATGAGAAAAAGTTTGGAACAAAAATAGGAAGCAATGGAGCAAAACCAAAAGGAGAGGAAAATGAGAAGAACTTAACCTGTATACACTTATAAGGAAATGGTGATAGAATTTTATAAGCAGGGCTTATAATTAGGAAAAAGCTAACATTTCCTAGGGATTAGGAGAATAGACCTTTCAAAGCGACACCCTCCCTTCCTCCATCCAACTTGGGGCCAGTTCTGAGTCCTGTGCGGGGGCTTGATGGCTATGGGCCCTCCTTGCCTGCCAACTGCTGCTGGCCTGAAGCCCGTTTCCTCCCCAAGCTGGAGCTGGGCCTTCTAACTGCCCCCAGTTGTTCTCAGGTGTTAGTTGTCCACGGTTCTGAGGCACTCCCGTGGAAATCCTCTGACTTATTTTTCTTTCCGTGAGCACTTGCCCCGGCTAGAAAGCGTAGCTTTTGTGAAGCAAGTTCCATCCCTTGTCACTGAACCTCAAGACACATCAGGATCTAGACGACACATGATGGGCTGGCCGGAGAGCCAGGGGATACTTTAGGATGTGTCTTGGGCAAAACTCGTTTCTGAAGACTGTAATCAGCAGCAGAGGCAGATGCTCCTGGGCCCGGGCAGAAGCGAGGTGATGCGAGTCAGGGTGCTTCATGGAAGGGGACTCTTCAATAGTGTCCTCGAATCCCGCTCTCCCATTGCCAGAATTCCCAGCTGTTCGTCTCTAGGGTGGCCTTTGACGTCAACCTTTCTATTCTGTCTCTCAGCATCTCCCCATCACCCACGGCTGCCCAAAACTACCTTTTTCATTTTTTTTTTAAAATTACTATTTTTTTTGAGATGGAGTCTCACTCTGTCAGTGATCTCAGCTCACTGAAACCTCTGCCTCCTGGGTTCAAGTGATTCTCGTCCCTCAGCCTCCCAGGTGACTGGGATTACAGGCGCCCGCCACCATGCCCAGCTAATTTTTGTGTTTTTAGTAGAGACAAGGTTTCGCCATGTTGGCCAGGCTGGTCTCAAACTCTTAACCTCAAGTGATCCACCAGCCTCAGCCTCCCAAAGTGCTGGGATTACAGGTGTGAGCCACCACGCCTGGCCCAAAATCTTTTTGTTTTCCTTTTTTTTTAGAGTCAGGGTCTCACTCTGTCGCCCAGGATGGAGTACAGTGGTGTGATCATAGCTCATTGCAGCCTTGAACTCCTGGCCTCAAGTGATTCTCGATCCTCCTGTCTCAGCCTCCCCAGTAGCTGGGATCACAGGTGTGTCCAATCACACCCAGATAATTTTTTTATTTTTCACTAGAGACTGGACCTCACTATATTGCCCAGGCTGTTGTCAAACTCCTGGCCTCAAGCCACCTTCCAGCCTTGGCCTCCCAAAGTGCTGGGATTACAGGTGTGAGCCACTGCACCTGGCCAAAAGTATCTTTTTAAAGCACAAGTCTATTAACTTCCCTCTTAAAAATCCTTCAATAAATTTCCAGTGTATATGGGATTAAATAAACATCCCCACGCTTTGCACCTGGGGTCCTTCATGGCCTAGTCTTGATTTCACATCACTCCTCTCTGTTTTAGTGCCTTAGGCTCCCGACTTTCAGTTCTTCCCAACTTGCCTTGTGATTTAAAAGCCCTGAGATTTTTGCAGGACAGCCACTGTTCCTTCAAGAATCTGACCACAGCCTGCCTTCTCCCTGAAAGAAATTCTGTCTCTTCCTCCTGAGATTTTTTTGTTTTAATTTTATTTTTTAGACAGAGTCTTGCTCTGTCACCCAGGCTGGAGTGCAGTGGCACCATCTTGGCTCACCACAACCTTCGCCTCCTGGGTTCAAGTGATTCCCCTGCCTCAGCCTCCCGAGTAGCTGGGATTATAGCCATGCCCAGCTAATTTTTGTATTTCTAGTGGAAACGGGGATTTGCCATGTTGGTCAGGCTGGTCTTGAACTCCTGATCTCAGGTGATCCTCCCGCCTGGGCCTGCCAAAGTCCTGGGACCACGGGTGTGAACCACCGCAACCGGCCCCCTCCTGAGATTAATTTGTTTCCCAGACCTTCTATTAGCAGCCTTCCATCTTGACAGTAAAAGGCTGTATGAGTGCCTCTCTTTTCTCTGGGCCGCTATAGCTTAAGGGAAAGGCTGTATCTTATCTTACAGGTAAATAACAGTTCTACAAATGATCAGGGCTCGGCTTATTAAACACTTGCTAAATAAATGAGTAAGTGAGTAAATAGATGAGCGTGGGCTCAATCTCCTGATCAAGATCGCGCCACTGCACTCTAGCCTCGGCGACAGAGCGAAACTCCGTCTCAAAAAAAAAAAAAAAAAAAAAAAAAAAAAAAAAGCCACACAGCAATTGCTAGAAAGCAGAAAACCAAAGGAGCTCCTTTAAGAGAATGAAACGTAAGTATCCGTTTCTGAAATGCACACGGGACACTCTTCAGCATCACTGACTAAAATTTAGGCTATTGAATGGAGCAGTGAGCACATAACCCATGCCGTCTCAGTTACTTGGACCAAGCTACTAATAAAGTCAGAGGCATGGGTTGGATGCAATATGGCACAGTAACCCTCAGTCCAAAAAACAGTTACTATACCAAGCATTAATTAAAACCAGGAGGGAAATTATTTTTCTCTCCCTGTATGAAAATTAGTTTTAGAAAACATTTAAAATATAAAAACCGCATTGCTGGGTGACAGGCTACCTTGCTGGAATCAGCTCAGTTACTAGGCTGACAAAGCAAAAGCAAAAAACAAAGCAAAACAAAAAACAAAAACAAAACAAAACCCAACCTCAGCACATTCCATCATCACCCCCCCAAAAAATTAATTTAAAAACATGTTGCCCCAATGATGGGTGAGCGGTATCATCTTAAAACACAAAGGACAGCCATTTCTGAGGAGTCAAGAGAACCTCAGGATCTTGAAAACACCACCAAAGAGGTGGTGAGAAGGGAGAATCTATGTTTGGCACAGGAACCACGAAGGTGCCGGATGGGTGACCTCAAGCAGCAGCTGATTAGAGAGAGCTGAATTATAGATGTCCCCCAAATCGGTACCATGTAGCCTTGTAGAGACAAAATCGGAAATTCTGAGGCGGGGCAGGAAACCAGACAGATATTAATTTAAGAAGTCTGGATTCCAGTCACTGGATACATTCCTAACTTACACTTCCCAAGAGATTATGCCCCTTACAAGTAGAAATTAGATACAGCAGAAGATACCTTGAGCAAAGAGAGAGAGAATGGGGTTGGATTGGGGAAACTGGCATCCTCACAAATAGCCTGAAGACCTAGGAAACCTCTGGATATAGGCACCTGGGTAAAGGGTGTCCATATAACAAACTCTCCCTAGACAGTGTCAGGAGGATTGGACCTGGGTCCCGCTAGGGCTGTGCCACTAGTGCCAAGGACAGTGCATGGCACATAGTAGGTGCTCAAGGAACATCTATCAACAAATGACAAATGAACATATATTGTGCAGTGTTTTTTTTTACTATATGAGACCCAGAAAGGAAGATTGAGCAAGATACTATAAACCAAAAATAAAATTCTAAGTTCCCCCAACCATCTGAAAGGACTTCCTCCTCAGCCAGGACTTTTTTTTTTTTTGACATGGATTCTTGCTCTGTTGTCCAGGCTGGAGTGCAGTGGCATGATCTCGGCTCACTGCAACCTCGACTCCCCAGGTTCAAGCGATTCTCCTGCCTCAGCCTCCCGAGTAATTGGGATTATAGGCACGTGCCCATGTAATCCCATGCCTGGCTAATTTTTTGTATTTTTAGTAGAGACGGGGTTTCACCATGTTGGCCAGGCAGGTCTCGAACTCCTGACCTCAAGTGATCCACTGCCCCAGTCTCCTAATAGTGCTGGGATTACACCCGTGAGCCACTGTGCTCAGCCAGGGGTCTTTTTAAAATTTAACTTGAGAGACTGTTTCAGGCCATGACAAGAAGTGGGGGTCTGACATGCCTCATTATACCTCTCCAGCATTAACACCAACACAGACCTTAAGTCTGATAAGAAACATTTTACAACCTATTCTCTGTGAAGCCTACCACCTGAAGGTTTCCTCTGCAAATAAGAACTTGGGTCTCCACAATCCGTTATCTTAACCCAGACATTCCTTTCTATTGATCTCAGGTCCTTAGATAAACTCAACCAACTGTCAACTAGAAAAATTTTAAATCTACCTATAAGCTGGAACCTCCCACCCATACTTTTTTTCTTTCTTTCTTTCTTTTTTTTGAGATGGAGTTTTGCTCTTGTTGCCCAGGCTAGAGTGCAATGGCAGGATCTCAGCTCACTGTGGACTCCACCTCCCGGGTTCAAGCGGTTCTCCTGCCTCCACCTCCCGAGTAGCTGGCAGTACAGGTGACTGCTACCATGCCCGGCTAATTTTTTTTGGTATTTTTCGTACAGACGGGGTTTCACCATGTTGGCCAGGCTAGTCTTGAACTCCTGGCCTCAGGTGATCCACCTGCCTCAGCTTCCCAAAGTGCTGGGATTACAGGCGCGAGCCACCGCACCTGGCCAGATGTATTTCTTAAATGTATTTGATTGAAGTCTCATGTCTCCCTAAAGTGTATAAAACCAAGCTGCACCCTGACCACCTTGGATACATGTTCTCAGGACCTCCTGAGGGCTGTGTCACGGGCCATGGTCACTCATATTTGGCTCAGAATAAATCTCTTCAAATATGTCACAGAGTCTGACTCTTCATCGACAATATTACATTTATTTTACACATAGAAAAGTATTTCAGTTCCAATTAGAAGTTTCAAACTTGTCCAAGGCCATGCAAGATAGACGTATCTTCTACCTTAGCTGATATGCTGGCACCATAACTTAATCATATTGCACATGAGCATGGTGTTCCACATTTTTAAAGCCCTTTTAGCTGCAATTATGATAATGATCCAGTTAGATATTTTAGACAGTGATGAGCCATTTCCTCATTTTTCAGAATAAATAAACTAAATTTTAATTGGCTCATCCGGGATAATAGCCCTTTCTGGATCAGAACCCAGGTTTTGGGGGTCCCAGGGCTGAGAGTTTTCAATGGTCACACTATCCCTTACCTGAGCTAGAGAAAACCTACAGTTCCTTACACCTCCTGCCTTCCACTCCCCAGCAGAAAACAGAGGAGAAGCTGCAGGAAGTACAGAAATGTGAGCTCCAAAGCCGGGATCTGAACTAGTCTGTTGCACCAGGGGACCATCTACAAAATATACATCAGAACAGCCTGACCTGCTTTCTGGGCTCTTTTGGACCCATTTAGGGATAGAGCTGGTGGGGCTCGGGGCTGCTGGTGAGCAGCTTGTGTTTTAGTTTGCCCAGAAAATTCCCCAGGTGATCTGATTTATCCCCTCTACGCAAACCGCCTTCGCCACTGTAATCTCCAGCTTAGCTGCCAGAGGTTATCTGTTACTCTTGCTCAAGCAGCTCTGGGATAATGGCTCTGCATTGGAGTCGTACACAGAAATTCTCTCCTTACCTTGTGGCTTGGGCTTCCCTGCTGCTTTTGAGAGGCTCACTGCTAGCCGGGCCGTGAGCTTTTCTCCTCTGACTCACCAACTCCCCTCTTGGCTTCCTCCTCCTACTTGCTTTTGCATAACCGTCCCTACTCAGAGCACATTTCACTGTCCTCTCCCTTCTGCCAAAAACAAAAAAGGACCCACCTTGCAAGATGGGCTTGAGAAAGCACTCGCTCCCAGGAAGCTGTGAAAGTAACAGCTTTAACACTGGTGAGACTCGAGGGGTGGGGAGGCTGCTTGAGGTGGGCTGGGAGAAGCAAAGGAGGAAGCATTTTCCCCCAGACTGGAGGCATCCTGGAATGGTGACTCCTGAAAGGCAACTGTGAAGGTCAACTCCCTTGGGGGAGAGTAGGGAGGGGGGAAAAAAGGGAAAGAAGTGAAAAAAGGGAAAGAGTGAGAGAGACCCAGGGAGAGCTAGCAGATGAGGCTGATAGGGAAATTTCTTGACACTTACAACCGGACAGGCTACAAAATCTCAAACCTGATTCCTAGACCTTATCTTATCTCCGAGGAGAAAATGTGAAAGTTATTTCTTGCATTGCATCTGCCTGCTCACTCCACCCTTGGTCTAGGGAGGTAACATTTCTCAGCCTCTGTGTCGTATTCAATATCTTCACCCTTTCTACAAGAGGTAATAAATATTTTCTGGGAGGACCTAGATGTACTGGCTTGGTGGTACAGGAGAAAAAAAAATCCCATTTAAGAAAAAAAGAAACAAGTTATCATTAAAGATTGCAACTTCTCCCTTGCTGTGTGCCCTTGGCCAATCACATACCTACTCTGTGCTACTTTACACGGTTGTCATGAGTCTGAAACAATGGATGCCCATGAATGAACGTAAATTGTGGTGGAGAATGGAAGCCTCAGACTTTCAAGTCCAAGATCTTGCCGGGCAAGTCATACCACCTCTTTGAGCCCTAGAATATTATCAGTGTTAAATAAGGGTAACAATATCTATCTTACAGTATTGTTGTGAATGTTAGGATTAATGCGTGAAGCTCCTAACACAATATTATGACAATATAAGAGTTAAAAAGTGGTTGTTACCATCGAATAATAATGCCTCCCCACCCCCGCACAACTCAGCTGCCAGTTCCTTTTCCAGACCTTGGAAGAGAGAGAGCAGGCAGGGATGTGTGAGCTCCGGGATGATCTTTGCCGATTTCCATCAGCTGAGTCCACTAAGCACAAATGACAAGAACCTGTGGTGCTTGCCTTGAATTGATTTCAATTGTGTGGTTCTTCCTCCCTTCCTGTTTCTCTCTGGCAGAGAGAAGAGAAATTTCTCTTCCTCCAGTGAAGGACTTTGGGCAGAGGTGTAACTGGAAGCGCTGGAACTGGGCAGTTGGTAGTTTTGCTTTTATGGACAAAGAGATGATTCAGGTGCTGGCACGACACAGCGAGATGGCACAAGGCTTCATCACGCATACTCAGAATAGTATGTAATAAATGAAGTTTATTTCTGGAATTTTTCCATTTAATATTTTCAAATCGTGGTTGATGATGAGTAGCTAAAACTGCGAAGCAAAACCGTGGATAAAGGGGGACTCCTGTAGTTTTACTCCAGCCCTTTCTAACGTTCTTTTCGTGTTTTTTCAGAGCCTTCCTAAATATAGTGAGGTCACTCAAATACACCATAACCCCAAGTAATTCAGATCACCTGCCATCTTTCCCTTGCTAGGAATTCATGCTGGCAGAATGCCATCAGCCAAAGAAAGGCATCATCTGGCCACTAGTATACAGTGGTGACCAGTATATTCAGATACTGGACTTCCAAGGGTCTACCACATTCCACAGCACTGGGAAGAAATTTGAATGTTGGTGTCTGATATCCAGGCCTTCCTGTGGAAGTCCTGCAGTCCACGTCTCTAAGGTAGCACTGTCCAATAGCAGTCTCTGTGATGATGGAAATGTTCCATATCTGCACTATACAGTAGCCACTGCCCACCTGAAATGTGCCTAGTGCTACCATATTGGATCATGCAGTCAAGTAAGAGATCTAATCTTTTTCTTTTTGAGTTTCCAAAATCCGATAACAGATATAGACCTCTGTAGAAAAATGTATAGTTGCTCATTTACAAACACAAAATCATGTGCAATGCCAAGGAATCCCAAGTTTAAAATCCCTACAAAAGGCTGTGTGTACTTGAAGTGATTTAGACAATTATCTCATGGGGACCACTATTCAGCAGAGTGGCTGTTCTCATCTTTGCCCTTGGAAGTTTACCATCTTTACTGTCTGGGGACCCACCTGAGTGGTGAAGAGGCCTGGGGTCAGCTACTGACCTAGACTCTGATTTTCTCAGGGGTCAAAAGGATCTTTCTGCTGATTATACTACCTACTTCTGCTACCTTACCCTGACCATCACTCCAAATGAGAATGCAGTTTCTTCACTTCCACACTTACCTACATATCTTTTCTGTCCCTATTGACACTAAAAGGACAGTGATGCTTCCCTGAGTTTCTTTTCATGTAGGGGCTCTAGCATTCCTCATTTTTTTACTCTGAGCATCAGCCTGCAATGCAGATATCCGGGCCTGAAACGGTTGAGGAACATGTCACTCCCTACATTGGTCACCAACCCTGTTTTGCTTACCAAAGCCAGTGTCAGGCCTGAGTAGGTCACTGGCTAAGTGGCTGAGTTTAGAGAATAGATTCTGGAGGGCTTTGTAGTTTGGCTAAGTTTCTGAAGGCTGTAGAGACTGGATCTTAGCATCATAGGGAGCCAGCACCTTTGGAAGAAGTGTCTGCAAGCCAGGGAGGAAATCTTGGTTGCTGTAAATCCTATTATCAAACGGGTAATTGCTTTCAGTAGAACTTGCTTCCTTGAGCTGGGCCCTGGTGGTGGACATCTGTGTAGGGAATCCGCCAGCAATAGGATGTCCCTTATCTGTGTTAGAAATATTTATTTCAACAGTGGGAGAATAAGTTGGACTAGAATAGATCAAGATTGGCAGAAAAATGAACACAGTTTTAAGTTTTTCACTGGTTCTTGCTTTCTTGTTGCTCCTTTGTAAAGAAGAGAGGATAGGAAAATAGGAAATAATGAGCCAGGAGTTCCTAGTAAAGTTCAGGCATCCCTTGTA
The DNA here is from genome assembly GCF_000951045.1 of Mandrillus leucophaeus. Lineage (NCBI taxonomy): Eukaryota > Metazoa > Chordata > Mammalia > Primates > Cercopithecidae > Mandrillus > Mandrillus leucophaeus. The sequence goes on from NW_012101698.1 coordinate 4,356,884, forward strand.
TGTCTTTAATGGTTCAGGAACATAACATTGCTGCATAATTGTGGCTTTATCTGGAATCAGTCTCCTGAAATTCTATCTCTGGTCTTCCAAAAACTGTCAGAGATGGCTTCAGGTGACCCGTGATGATTTAGTCAAGGAGTTTCTGGAGAGGAAATCTGGGGAGACTATCAGTGTGTCTTCCGGTGGACTGTCACCTCATGTATCACATTGATCACCAATGTCTGTCTAAAGGTAAAATAGCCTTTAAATAGCTGTCAAATTTGCCCTCCTTCTTTTTATGTCAACAGCCACTGTCTTCGGTCTGCCTTTCCACTTTTTGTTTGTTGCTTGAATTTCTGCCAACAGCCTCTCACTTTTTCCCATATCTCCAATCTTACCCCCTCCAGCCTTCCCACTCTACCCTGCAGCTAGAGTGATCTTTCCTAGGATGGATCGGATCCCCAGCATTTCCCTGATGAAAATGGTGCAAGGGAGCTCATTAGAGACACAGAGACACAAATTCCTCGAGATGCTTAGTTAGGCACCTTTTAAGAGTTGGTGTCTCTCGGCCGGGTGTGGTGGCTCACGCCTGTAATCCTAGCACTTTGGGAGGCCGAGGTGGGCAGATCACCTGAGGTCGGGAGTTCGAGACCAGCCTGGCCAACATGGCGAAACTGCGTCTCTACTAAAAATACAAAAGTTAGCTGGGCATGGTGGCATACACCTGTAATCCCAGCTACTCAGGAGGCTGAGGCAGGAGAATAACTTGAACTCGGGGAATGGAGGTTGCAGGTAGGTGGGTAGATGATGTGCTGGGAATTTGTAGAAATTCCCTTTTTATTGCTTTTATTTTCCTAGTGAGTGAGGGGATAAGGTTGTCAGCTGAGTCTGAGGATGGGGAAGGAGTTGTGGAAGCTTGAAGAGAGAGAGGAAGATATGGAATGGCAATCTATGAGAATACGTCAGTGACTGTGCTAGGGTAATGAAGTAAGATAGACGAGTGAAGCTGAAGGCCAGTGGTCATAAACTTAAAGTGAAAGCAGATAGCAGAGGTGTGTAGTTTTTCCAACCAAGTTCGGCTACTACTTCTTGTGTGGGGATAGGTGGAGAGTTAGATTTGAGTAAGACCTCTGCGTTTCTGGAAAAGTACAATGAAGTATTAGAGAGGCAAGGGAGCCTAGGGGATATTCAAGGGCATAATTATAATAATGAACCATGGACTCTAAGCTGGTTAAGAGGAGAAGGAAGGACAGAAAGTTTATAGCTGAGCTAAGTTGGAGGGCAAGTTGCTTGGGAGTGAGGAGGTCAAGGATTTGAGACATCAGGGCTTTGAAAGTATCATCTCTAAGGATATTGAGTTCATGTAGAATTGTCCCAGGAGTAGAGTTGGAGAGTGGCAGGGGTCATATGACTGTAATGAGGGCAGTATAGTCTGGTTAATATCAGAGTCAAAGCTGGAAAGGTTTAAGAAGGAGGGAGCCAGAATAATCTGGAAGCAGCAATGAAGAACAAGAACACCTATTCCACTGTGGAGTGTAAGAGAGAAACAGACACCACCTGAGAGGACTGCAGAGAAAGCAGTGTCTTCAAAGGAGACCTAGTTTCTTTTAGAGCAAGAAAGTGAAGAGGAAATGAAGAGACTTAGAAAAGATGGATTTTGTGGATCCCAATAATGAATTATTGAGGGTGTCAGGGGATGGGGAGGGTGGGAAATGGGGTCAGAAAATGAGATGTTTGGAGCCATTTGGGATTTGGGATGAAACGCAAAGGATCGTGGGCTACTTGTGTGACTGGCATAAATCAGAATAAAGGAAATAATAACAGATAATGATGGCCTCCAGGAAGATAGTGGTGGCCAAATGGAAAACTTGGGGAAGGGCAGTGTGAAGAACCTGCTGGGAGAGGCTAGGGTGCTCCTTCTTTACTCTTGGCAATGGTGATGTGGAGGCCAGGGTAGAGGTGTTGTTGAAACTCTAGACATTGAGAAACCACATCACCACTTCTCCAAACAATGCAAAGCATCTGGAGTCAGCTTGGTTGAAGGAACAAGAGTTTTGGGCCAGGCACTGTGGCTCATGCCTATAATCCCAGCACTTTAGGAGGCCGAGGCAGGTGGATCACCTGAGGTCGGGAGTTCGAGACCAGCATGACCAACATGGAGAAACCCCATCTCTACTAAAAATACAGAATTAGCCGGGTGTGGTGGTGCATGCCTGTAATCCCAGCTACTCGGGAAACTGAGGCAGGAGAATTGCTTGAACCTGGGAGGCGGAGGCTGTGGTGAGCCGAGGTCACACCATTGAACTCCAGCCTGGGCAACAAGAGTGAAACTCAGTCTCAGAGAAAAAAAAAAAAAGAGTTTTGAGGGAGAAAGAGGAGATAGATCATGGAGCACTGAGGGACTAGGTAGTTCTCCAGGGGATATCACAGGAGTTCCTGGGTGTTGACCTGTGTGACATGAAGTCATGTAGTCATACAGTTGGGGCGGATACAGTGGCTCAAGAATGCCATTGGGTGACTTATTTCTACAGACCATCAACTTCATGCTTATTGCCTGATGGCCAGGAGACAGCTGTGCACATCTAGGGCTCACATCTACATTCCAGACAGGAAACTGCAGAAAGGTTAATAACTGCAGGGCATATGCATCACATAAAGTAAAGATATGAAAGCACTTCAATCTCCAAAGCTCTTGGTTCATGTGGGTTACTCTGCTTAAAGCACCCTCTCTCCTTTATGGCCTGGCTAACTTGCATCTTCTCTTTCAAGATTCAACTCAAGTCAGCATCACCTTCTCTGGGAAACCATTCCTTATGTCCCTAGGCTGAGTTAGGCGCCCTGGTCTGTGTGTGGCAGATTGCCATGATGACCTCCATTCTCCCATCTTTTTATCCATGCCCTATGACGTATAACTCTGCCTGGAGTCTCAGCTATGCCACTCGCTTTGATGGTTGGGATTTTTTTTTTTTTAGGTGAAGTCTCGCTTCTTTACCCAGGCTGGAGTGCAATGGTGCGATCTCGGCTCACTGCAACCTCCGCCTCCAGGGTTCAAACAATTCTCCTGCCTCAGCCTCCCTAGTAGCTGGGATTATAGGCATGTGCCACCACGCCCGGCTAATTTTTGTATTTTTAGTAGAGACAGGGTTTCACTAAGTTGGACAGGCTGGTCTTGAACTCCTGACCTCAAGTGATCCGCCTGCCTAGGCCTCCCAAAGTGCTGAGATTACAGGCATGAGCTACCACGTCTGGCCTGTTGGGATGTTTTTAAGCAGAGGCTTAAAAGTAACTTGTGCAGTTGGATGTGTTCTTGCTCTTGTGTCTAAGTCACTGCCATGAGATCATGCCTGCTGGGTGAAAAGCATGGGAAGCACATCCAAATTACCACAGTTGTCCTAGCTGAGGCCATCCTAGATCAGCCAATGGCAGCTAACCACCAGACACTTTAGTGAACCCAAGCCAAATCAGCAGAACCTCCTAAGCGACCACCCTAGATGCATGAGAAATGAGATTTTTATTGTATACCACTGAAGTTTCATGGCTGGTTGTTACTCTGCATTCTGGTAGCCTTAGATAATTGTTGCATAGTCCCTTCAGCATAGCCATGGCACAAGCCTTAGCCATGTCTGTCTTCCCAACTCATGTTGGGAGAGAATCACCTTTTATCTGTGTATATCACCTATTGTCTGTGTATATCTAGCACTCAGCACAATGCTTGACCCATAGAAGGCGCTTGGTGAAAGTCTGGGAAAGGAAGGAATGAATGAGCCTTTGTTTAACCTTAAAAAATGAAACTTTTTTTTTTTTTTCTTTTTGAGACAGAGTCTCACTTTGTCACCCAGGCTGGAGTGCAATGGCGTGATCTCAGGTCACTGCAACCTCTCTCTGCCTCCTGAGTTCAAGCAATTCTCATGCCTCAGCCTTTCGAGTAACTGGGATTACAGGCATGTACCACCATGCCCAGCTGTTTTTCCTTTTTTTTTTTTGAGATGGAGTCTTGCTTTGTCATCCAGGTTGGAGTGCAGTGGCGTGATCTTCGCTCACTGCAACCTCCGCTTCCCAGGTTCAAGCAATTCTCCTGTCTCAGCCTCCTGAGTAGCTGGGACTACAGGCGCCTGTCCCTACGCCTGGCTAATTTTTCTATTTTTAGTAGAGACTGGGTTTCACCATATTGGTCAGGCTGGTCTTGAACTCCTGACCTCAGGTGATCCACCCACTTTGGCCTCCCAAAGTGTTGGGATTACAGGCATGAGCCACCGTGCCCGGCCTAATTTTTGTATTTTTAATAGAAACAAGGTTTTGCCATGATGCCCGGGCTCGTCTCAAACTCCTGACCTCAAGTGATCTGCCCACCTTGGCCTCTCAAAGTGCTGGGACTACAGGCGTGAGCCACTGCACCCGGCCGGAAAAGAAAACAAAACAAAACATGAAACTGCAGAAAGGTTAATAGTTGCAGGGCATATGCATCACATAAAGATGTGAAAGCACTTTAATTTCCAAAGCTCTTGGTTCATGTGGGCCACCGTGCCTGGCCTTTATTTTTCATTTTTAAGACAGTCTCATTCTGTTATATAGGCTGGAGTGCAGTGGTGCAATCACAGTTCACTATCACCTTAACTGCCTGAGCTCAAGCAATCCTCCCACCTCAACCTCCCAAATAGCTGGGACTATGTGTTTTTATTTTTTGTAGAGACAAGGTCTCACTCTGTTGCCCAGGCTGGTTTTGAACTCCTGGGCTCAAGTGATCCTCACGTCTTGGCCTCCTAAAGTGTTGGGATTATAGGTGTAAGCCACCGCATCTGGTTGCTTTCAACCTTTGAGCAAGGGAATGACATAATGAAGTGTTGGGTCAATCTAGCTGCTAGATTCTAGCAGTGTGGTGGAATGGTTTTTGCAGAAACATGTTGAACGTCCTATCAAATAATTTAATGCCAAAATACTATTATGCAGATGTACCCATTTATTTAAAAATCACGTATCTCTTAAAGTCTAGATTGATGCGAGGATGCAAATGAACAAGAAATCATTTTAAGATAATAAGGTTTGCTCTTCTCTTCCTGACAGTCATCTAGTTTGTGGCCTATTGTGAGTCCATGAATTACTTGTTTTTTTTCCGGGTATTGGGTTGTCCTCATTTTCCTTTGTTGTGCCTTTGATACTCTCGCTTGGGTCTTGTTGGTCTAGTTCCTTGAAAAAATAATTATAGTCAGGGGTAGAGGTCAGAAGAAAGAATGAATGAGACTCCATGAAGCCAAAACTAGAATCAACATTGGGATAAACTGTTCTAAGCTCCTTTTCCAAGAACACAGTTTCACCCGAGTTATAGCATTTACCTTTTGGGTGTGAGGATATTATTTTGCCTTTGAAGTGTGTTTTATAATCCACTGGTTGGACACATTGCTATATTGCTGTCACTATTTCTTTTTATTCAAGAGGAACTTAGAGTTAGGAAGGATAAATAACTTTGTCCAAATTATTTTGTTATGTTAGTCACAGAAGCGTGTCTTTTCATACTCCATGCCTCTCTAACACCTGCTGTTTCTTCTAGAATGTTCTCTTCCCCACCTGACTCTTATGCCACCTGCCAAAAATTCAGCCTTCTAAACCCTGTTCAGACATGCCTTTCCTGTGCAACCTTCCCTTCTCCCCGTGCCAGTTCTTTCTCCCTGCCCCCCAAAGTAAATTGTGCAAACCTCTGTAATGATGCACATGCGTTTAATAGGGGTCTTCCCTTTTGTGCTCCCAGTACCAGCATGTACACAGTAGGTGCTTAATTAATGTCGGATACAAGGGGAGAGAATCTAAAGGCAAAGAGGGAAATTTTAAACTCTTCCAAAATCTAAGCAAAAGATAAAAGAGGCAGCACCTAAAACCAGTACCTCTTGGATTAATTTTTTTCTTTAAGATGTTGGGGAAGGAGGCTTCTCAGTCCTCCCGCAGCCATCAGGGGGTCGTCGTGGGGTCGCTTTCCCGGCTTCACCTCGGGGGCTCCCACGCGATCTCCGCAGCCTCCCTGGCACCTTACCAGGGCGTGATCTCTCCCAACACCTCCCCTCAGCCCCTGTGCTCTACACAGTGCGCATGCGCTCTGCGCCTCGTTGCGTTTCACACGCTGATACACCCTCTTCTTTACTCCTCTTTGTCCTTTTCTCACATTTCCTTCGCCCAGGAACTTTGTTTTCACCCTTGGAGGACATCTGCCTTTCTGACCACATCCTCCACCCAGCACCTCCCTGGAGAGCTGGCAAAGCCCCACTGCCGCGCCGGGAAGGGGCTTCTGAACCCTGGGCTGCGCTTTCTCTTGGCACAAGGCGTTTTCCTTCCAACTTCTCTAATGCTCAATTGGGCAGTGAGGACTCGAGGAACGTGAGCACAATTTGGTTAGGGGGCGAGGAGGAGGCCTACCCTGGCAGGCAGGCCGGCTTTTCCAGCTGCTTCTAGCTCCTTGCAGACAAACCACTGGTCCCCCAGGCTTAGGGCTGAATCCTGTAAGTGGATAGTCCTGGGGTCTCACGCACAACCCATGCCAGAAGAATGTTTTTATTTTCTTATTTTTGCTCACTTGTATTTTTTGGGGGGCGAGGGGGTAGGGTCTTGCTCTGTTGCCCAGGCTGTAGTGCAGTGCTGCTGTCATAGCTCACTGCAACCTTGCACTTCTGGGCTCATGTGATTTTCTTGCCTCAGCCTCCCAAGTAGCTGAGCCTACAGGTGTGCACCACCACTAGAAAGAACATTCTAGAAGAAACACCTGCCCCCCCCCCCCCTTTTTTTGTTTTTTTGGAGAGATGTAGTAGTCTTGCTATGTTTGCCCAGGCTGGTCACTCCTGTATTTTCTAATTTTTAAAAGTGCGCATGTGTTTCTTATGTGATAAAAATCCTTTAATGCAAAAATATCTTCTTTGGAAGTAGGGATCCTTTGTGCAGCAGACTTGGCGGAAATCTCAAATATTTGTTGAAAGTGCATAAAAGAAAGTGTGCACCAACTTTATCCCGAATCCTGCCTCTTCTGAAGTTGTAACTCAGATGCAGCCTTCTCATAAAACATTTCCTTATATCCTCAATTACATGGGCCTACAAAGCCTTATCTGATCTGGCCACACCCAGCCCATCCCTCACTTACCCGCTCACCTCCTGCTGTTTCTCATTCCCGAGGCTCTGAAACCTTGGCCTGTTCCTCCCAGTTGTTCCTGGCACACTGGAGAAAATCGATTAATATTTGTTGAATGAGTGAATGAATGTGACCTCTTCCTGGTTTGTATCATTCGGACAAAATCTGTTCTGTTCTATAGTTAGGTATTTGTCCTATGTCCCCTACTGTTAAGCAACATGAGCCCTCTTACACCCTGTGATACGACCCACGCGGTGCCTGGCACAATGCTTGGTATGTAGTAATAACAAATATTAACAATAACAGTAGGAAGAGTTGTTACTTGAGTGATTACTAGGGGCCAAGTACTGTATTAAACATTTATAAGTATTACCCCATTTATATATTTAATGACTGTGAAGATACCCAGATTATAGGAACGCATACAGCCATAAACGTAGACTTCTATTCTTAGTGCTGCTTTACAGTGGAGGAAGCTGAGGCTTAGAGAAGTTAAGTAGCTCACCCAAGGTCACATTGCTAAGACGTGGCATTACAGGAAAATGCAATCCTAAATTATTATCAGATCCATAGTTTTCAAAGTGTGGTCCAGAAACCACTGGGGTCCTCAAGACCCTTTCAGGAGGTCTGTAGGTGCAAAATCATTTTCATAATCATGCCAGGACATTGTTTGCCATCTTCATTCTCGTGTGTGTGTATGGTGGTTTTCCCGAGGCTATGTGTCATGTGATATCAAATCACCTTGAAAGCAGAAGCAGAAAGGAGAATCCAGCTGTTTTCTATTAAGGCAGACATTAAAGAGATTTTCAAAAATGTAAAATAATGCTAATCATTCCACTTAATTTTTAAAAGATAAAATATAGTTATTTTTAATAAAAGCATTTATGTCAACATGTAATATGTTCATAATTGTCATTTTTCAATAAATTAATAAATATTTAAAAATTGTCAGTTTTGATTTCCAATGTGGTAAGTATCTATAGAGAGGAGCCCATGTAAACAAAAACACTATAGGATTCTCAGTATCTTTCCAAGTATTAAGAGGCCCTGAGACCAAAATGCTTGAGAATAGATGTATTACATAGTATTTGTTTCCTCACAGCTCTAAAATTTAAAGGTTCTCAACTCCTGGGGCAGTTTAGATAATTTGTAACTGGTCTAAATTCTCAGTCTGCAGATCAGCTTGGAAAAGAGGGGTAGCCCTGGGGTCTGTCTGCATGCCTGGTCCTGAGTGGTCTTGGCTACCTGAATTTATTCTGGTCTTAACTCCTCTGTGAACTTCTGGAAACTCCCATTCCTGTCTTGGGCTCACACATAGCTCCTGAGTAGACTCATTATTTCATTCCTTTGTGCCCCATACCCCCCATTCTCGTTTATGCTTATGTGACATGTCAGATTTTACCTTGATCCTGGAATAGACCTTTCTCCTAACTTTCTATACTGTCTTACAGAACAAAGGTTTTTTGTTTTTGTTTTTCCAATATCCAAACACTTTCTGGATTCTGGATAAGCCCTGAATGGCTTATTTCCTGTTGCCATGGTATATATAGAATTATAACATATCTTACGTTCTAAATTATTTCTCATTGATTACCTCTGGGAAAAGGAACTAGGTGGCAGGAGAAAAGAGGTAGGAGGAAATCTTACCTCTTTCGTAAAGCTTTTGTATTACAGAAATTACATTTAAAATTTTGTTCCAAGCAAAGCAAAAACAACAAACAACAACAAAAAAAACCATACACAAATATCTCCTGAAGGCCAGGCGCGGTGGCTCACACCTGTAATCCCAGCACTTTGGGAGGCTGAGACGGGCGGATCATGAGGTCAGGAGATCGAGACCATCCTGGCTAACACGGTGAAACCCCGTCTCTACTAAGAAATACAAAAAACTAGCCGGGCGAGGTGGTGGGCGCCTGTAGTCCCAGCTACTCGGGAGGCTGAGGCCAGAGAATGGCATGAACCTGGGAGGCGGAGCTTGCAGTGAGCTGAGATCTAGCCACTGCCCTCCAGCCTGGGTGACAGAGCGAGACTCCGTCTCAAAAAAAAAAAAAAAAAAAAAAATCTCCTGAAATGGGATTATGTCTGGAACTTCCTTGTTTGGTGGGGCACTCCTTTCAGGAGAGGATCATTTTACAGGGTGGATTCAGAAGTACAAAGCATGTCACAGGTCACTGGACTGTGAGGAAGGGGGTGCCGTTTAGAATGGAGACTGCCTTTGGGAACTTCAGGTTTTGGGTTTTTTTTCCCCCTTCAGATATCTGAATCATAGTTTCCTGGAATAAACTAAGAATATGAATTGGCCTCTCTTTATGAACATTATTTTAAAAAGTCTTCGCCCAGGCGCAGTGGCTCACGCCTGTAATCCTAGCACTTTGGGAGGCCGAGGCAGGCAGATTGTCGGAGCTCAGGAGTTCAAGACCAGCCTGGGCAACCATCTCTACTAAAATAGAAAAAATTATCTGGGTGTGGTGGTGTGTAACCGTAGTCCCAGCTACTCAGGAGGCTGAGGCATGAGGATTGCTTGAACCCGTAAGAGCGAGGTTGCAGTGAGCCGAGATCATGCCACTGCACTCCAACCTGGGCGACAGAGTGTTTTAAAAAAACAAAAAGTTTATGTGCTATAAATTTAGATATACAATTGCTTCTTGGCCTTTTGGCTAACATCAAGTGTAAACTTAGATATAAACAGTACTATATATTACATATAATCTACATACTGAATCTACTTTATACTTTTTATTTATTTGTTGGTGTTTAATTTAATCAGTGATTTCTTCAGGTTTTGCTTTTATTGTTTTCCGTATTTTCCTGTGCTGATGCATTTGGAGAAAGCAGGTAAATGCAGATTCTATTCCCAGCCAGGTCAGCTATTTGCTGTGTGATCTTTGGCAAGTCTCACCATGGGTCTCCATGACCCATACCTGTTGCACAAAGGTGAGACTTGCCTTTGAGGGACATTTGAGAGGGAAACAGAAGATCCAGGCAGCAAAGTCATTCAGAAAGGCAAAAGTGCTATTCAAAACCTAAGTAGTACTGCTAACTCTTCTTCATGCTGAGGACTAAACTCTGATTTTTAAATCTTGCCCAAATTCCTATCTAAGAGTTCTGAGAATCATGCTCTACAAACCATAAATTCTCATCAGATGGGTTTTATTTAACTTTATATATCATGACTTACTTTCCAGTCTGATTGTGGCATAACATTATGTGACAAAGAAGAAAGTCAAAATATTTTACCCCAAAACTCAGTTTCTTTGCCATGTTTTGAAATGGTCCTGCAAAGCTGTCCTTTGTGGGGGAAAATGTACATCTAAAGAATCTCTATTAACATAGTTAGATCTTTTTCTTCCAGATCCTCCCAATCTTGAAGAGATTAAGTAAGAGTCTAGCACCTTTTAAAGGTCTGAATAGGAAACAATTTGTCATCTATTGTCTCTAAGGGCAGCCACTATAAGACTTCAAAAGAACCTTGGTCTCCACAATCTTTTATCTTAACCTGAACATTTTCTTTCTATTGATCCCAGGTCTTTAGACAAACTCAACCAATTGTTGATCAGAAAATGTTTAAATATACCTTTAGCCTGGAAGCTTCCCACCTCTCAACCCGCTTTGAGTTGTCCTGCCTTTCTGAACCAAACCAATGTATTTCTTAAATGTATTTGATTGATGTCTCATGCCTCCCTAAAATATATAAAACCAAGCTGCACCCCGATCACCTTGGGCACATGTTCTCAGGACCTCCTGAGGGCTGTGTCATGGGCCGCGGTCACTCATATTTGGCTCAGAATAAATCTCTTCAAATATTTTACAGAGTTTTGACTCTTTGTGTTGACAATGCTTAATTCTCGAAATACCTTGAGAAAAAAACAGGAAACTAGATATTGATTCCAGTTTCAGATTAGCACAGTAAGACATTAAGGAGTGTTCTCCAAGTTTCAAAGCAAGTCAGTAACGGTTGAGACTGCTGTTATCTGCCTTTTTCCAGTCTTTTGAGGAAATATTCTCAAAGCAAGGGGTCAGCAGTCAGTGGTCTTCAAAGTGGGAAGAGCAGAGTGGACAGTTCTAAGGGATTCCAATTTTAGATCCTCAGCTTCATGTGTGGTCTTCTGGGAATGGCCCTGGTTGCTTGTGCAGATGCTCCTTTCCCAAGTGCCTCCTGTAATCTGTTCTCTTGCTTTGCAAAAGGAGTGCATACCCTTACCCTGCCCTGAATTGCCCCTGGGAGGCAACAACTCTGGGGCACCAAACAAAGGGACACTTTCAAATATGGACTTCTGAAAATGCTCCTTTAATAATCAAAGGGGAAGAGGGGAAAACTTGCCTACCATTTACCTTCCATTGTCTTGTACATTTTCCTATTGGGAGGAATTGGCCTGCAAGTGGATATTCTGAATTGAATATTGTGGAGTAGGAATAGTGGAATAGAAGTTATTTCACCTCTTCTGAGAGAGGTTCCAAGATGGCCGAAGAGGAACAGTTCCAGTCTACAGCTCCCAGCTTAAGCAATGCAGAAGATAGGTGATATCTGCATTTCCAACTTAGGTACTGGGTTCATCTCACTGGGGCTAGTCAGACCGTGGGTGCAGCCCACAGGGTGTGAGCTGAAGCAGGGCAGGGCATCTCTTCACCCCAGAAGTGCAAGGGGTTGGGGAATTCCCTTTCCTAGCCAAGGGAAGCCATGACAGACGGTACCTGGAAAATCAGGACACTCCCACCCTAATACTGCACTTTTCCAACAATCTTAGCAAATGGCATACCAGGAGATTATATCCCATGCCTGGCTCAGAGGGTCCCATGCCCATGGAGCCTTGCTCACTGCTAGCACGGCAGTCTGAGATCAAACTGCAAGGCGGCAGCGAGGCTGGGGGAGGGGTGTCCACCATTGCTGAGGCTTGAGTAGGTAAACAAAGTGGCTGGGAAGCTCGAACTGGGGGAGCTCACTGCAGCTCAAGGAGGCCTGCCTGCCTTTGTAGACTCCACCTCTAGGGGCAGGGCATAGCTGAACAAAAGGCAGCAGAAACTTCTGCAGACTTAAATGTCCTTGTCTGACAGCTTTGAAGAGAGTAGTGGTTCTCCCAGCATGGAGTTTGATATCTGAAATGGACAGACTGCCTCCTCAAGTGGGTCCCTGACCCCTGAGTAGCCTAACTGGGAGACACCTCCCAGTAGGGGCCGACTAAAACCTCATACAGCTGGATGCCTCTCTGAGACGAAGCTTCCAGAGGAAGGATCAGGCAGCAACATTTGCTGTTCTGCAATATTTGCTGTTCTGCAGCCTCCCTCCACTAGTGATACCCAGGCAAACAGGGTCTGGAATGGACCTCCAGCAAACTCCAACATACCTGCAGCTGAGGGTCCTGACTGTTAGAAGGGAAACTAACAAACAGAAAGGACATCCACACCAAAACCCCATCTGTACATCAACATCATCAAAGACCAAAGGTAGATAAAACCACAAAGATGGGAAGAAACCAGAGCAGAAAAGCTGAAAATTCTAAAAATCAGAGCGCCTTTTCTCCTCCAAAGGAACGCAGCTTCTTGCCAGCAACAGAACAAAGCTGGATGGAAAATGACTTTGACGAGTTGAGAGAAGGCTTCAGACAATCAGTAATAACAAACTTCTCCGAGCTAAAGGAGGATGTTTGGACCCACCACAAAGAAGCTAAAAACCTTGAAAAAAGATTAGACGAATGGCTAACTAGAATAAACAGCATAGAGAAGGCCTTAAATGATCTGATGCAGCTGAAAACCATGGCATGAGAACTACGTGACTCATGTACAAGCTTCAGTGGCTGATTCGATCAAGTGGAAGAAAGAGTATCAGTGACTGAAGATCAACTGAATGAAATGAAGTGAGAAGAAAAGTTTAGAGAAAAAATAGTAAAAAGAAACAAACAAAGCTTCCAAGAAATATGGGACTCTGTGAAAAGACCAAATCTGTGTTTGATTGGTGTACCTGAAAGTGATGGGGATAATGGAACCAAGTTGGAAAATACTCTTCAGGATATTATTCAGGAGAACTTCCCCAACCTAGCAAGGCAGCCCAACATTCAAATTCAGGAAATACAGAGAACACCACAAAGATACTCCTTGAGAAGAGCAACTCCAAGACACATAATTATCAGATTCACCAAAGTTGAAATGAAGGAAAAAATATTAAGGGTAGCCAGAGAGAAAGGTCGGGTTACCCACAAAGGGAAGCGCATCAGACTAACAGTGGATCTCTCAGCAGAAACTCTACAAGCCAGAAGAGAGTGGGGGCCAATATTCAACATTCTTAAAGAAAAGAATTTTCAACACAGAATTTCATATCCAGCCAAACTAAGCCTCATAAGTGAAGGAGAAATAAAATCCTTTACAGATAAGCAAATGCTTAGAGATTTTGTCACCACCAGGCCTGCCTT
>NW_012101698.1:4371021-4409628 GCF_000951045.1 Mandrillus leucophaeus
CCCAAATCAACAGAATATACATTCTTCTCAGCACCACATCACACTTATTCTAAAATTGACCACATAGTTGGAAGTAAAGCACTCCTCAGCAAATGTAAAAGAACAGAAATTATAACAAACTGTCTCTCAGAGCACAGTGCAATCAAACTAGAACTCAGGATTAAGAAACTCACTCTTTGTGGCAATAAGATACCAGATTATAAACAGGACCTAATGCTGTGCCAGGCAAGGGTTAAGTTATGCACTCCTACACTTAAAAAATCAACTATGTTCTAACTGACACAAGGTTTTTCTTTTTCTCTGGCAGTTAAACAAGCACTGGCCTCAAGATAAGCAATGTTAAAATAATCTGCAGCTCATCTACCACCAGGCACCAACTTACTGAGTCCACCTATTCCACAAGCCATAACTACAGCTTTGATTGGACAAGAGGCTGATTTTAGTAACTTTCTCCAGCTAAGAGATCACAGACCATGGACTGGTTTACAGAGGTTGTGCACTTGAGGGCCTTTATGTCCCAGCTTCACCTTTTTATGTAACTGTAATAAATTTAAATGTTAAGTCTCCACCCCAAAGTGAACATGGGTCATAAGTTACATGCATGTTTGTTCAGTATGCATGCATTAAGATCACCTTCATGAATATCCATAGTTCCTCCAGTAACCTGTCGAATATATGTAATTGGCCAACCCACTCAGCTCAAATTCCTGCCTTACCCCTCCCTCCCTCAAAATGCCTGCTTCTGGGCTTTGACAAAGGCTACATTCCCCAGCCTGTTAGGATGCAGGCTGTAACCCTTTATAAGAAATAAAGTCTCCTTTCCAAATTTGGAGATCTTATGATTTTTCAGATAATATAGGAAAGATTAAAATAATGTAGCTCTTGCTGGATGCAGTGGCTCACACCTGTAATCCCAGCACTAATCAGTCAGTCTTATTATCTTGATCTTAATATTAATGCTGGTCAGTTGTGAATAAACTACAAAAGGGAGGGGATATAATGGGGCATGTCTGACCTCTTGTCCCATCATGGCAGGGAACTCAGTTTTTAAGATTTCTCTGGGGTCCCCTTGGACAAGAGAGGGTCTGTTCAGTGGTTAGGGAGTGATATAGTTTGGATGTTTGTCCCCTCCAAATCTCATGTCAAAATGTGATTCCTAATGTTGAAGGATGGGGCCTGGGGGAGGTGTTCGGGTCATAGGGGCTGATCCCTCATGAGTGGTTTGGTGCTGTCCTTTCCAGAGTGAGTGAGTTCTCATGAGATCTGGTTGTTTAAGAGTGTGGCACCTCCCCTCTCTCTCTTGTTTCCAGTCTCACCATGTTATATACCTGCTCCTGCTTCACCTTTCACCATGATCATAAGCTTCCTGAGGCCTCACCAGAAGTTGAGCAGATGCCAACACCATGCTTCCTGTACAGCCTGCAGCACTGTGAGCTAATTAAACCTCTTATTATTTATAAATTACCCAGTCTTAGGCATTCCTTTATAGCAACACAAGAATGGCCTAATACAGGGGGCTTAGAATTTTTTTTAGTTTAAATTCCTCCTACTTTTATTTTTTATTTTTATTTTTTTGAGACAAGGTCTCACTCTGTTGTTCAGGCTAGAGTGCAGTGGCGTGATTTCAGCTTACTGCAGCCTTGACCTTCTGAGCTCCAGTGATCCTCCCACCTCAGCCCCCCAAGTAGCTGGGACTAGAGGTGCACATCAGCTCATCTGTAAGCTCTTCTTTTAGTAATGTATCTTACAAGATGTGTTCCATAATTTATTTCTCAGTAAGTTTAATAGTATTCCTCAATAATGCCTATTAACACTTTGCTATAGTTCGTTTTCCCTCCAAATCTCATGTTGAAATTTGATCCCCAGTGTTGGAGGTGGGATCTAATAAGAGGTGTTTGGGTCTCGAGGGCAGATCTCTCATGAATAGCTTAGTGGCATCCTCAGAGAAACGAGTGAGTTCTCAACCTCTGGATTTCTGCAAGAGCTGGTTGTTTAAAAGAGTCTGGTATTTCCCTCTCTTTTCTCTTGCTTCCTTTCTTGTCATGTGATCTCTGCACATGCCAGCTTTCTTTTGCTTTCTGCCATGACTGGAAGCAGCCTG
Organism: Mandrillus leucophaeus; assembly: GCF_000951045.1. Lineage (NCBI taxonomy): Eukaryota > Metazoa > Chordata > Mammalia > Primates > Cercopithecidae > Mandrillus > Mandrillus leucophaeus. The sequence continues at coordinate 4,373,123 of NW_012101698.1, forward strand.
AAGCCCTCACCAAATGCAGATGCTGGCATCCTGCTTCTTGTCCAGCCTGCAGAACTGTGAGCCAAACAAACCTCTTTTCTTTGTCAATTACCTGGCCTCAGGTATTCCTTTAGAGCAACACAAACAGACTAAGACACACATTTATTTGAATTTTAAAAGTCAGTGCCGGGCGCAGTGGCTCATGCCTGTAATCCCAGCACTTTGGGAGGCCAAGGTGGGCGGATCACCTGAGGTCGGGAGATCGCGACCAGCCTGACCAACATGGAGAAACCCCATTTCTACTAAAGCTACAAAATTAGCCAGGCGTGGTGGCGCATGCCTGTAATCCCAGCTACTCAGGAGGCTGAGGCAGGAGGAGGCGAGGTTGTGGCGAGCTGAGATCATGCCATTGCACTCCAGCCTGGGCAACTAGAGTGAAACTCCATCTCAAAAAAAAAAAAAAAAATTTCAGAGAGAAATTAACTCTGATTATTTTATTGGTTTGAAAATGAGGATCAGAGTGTCCAATTAGGTTATATGCTGGGTATTTTTCATAGGTGAAATGAAATAGATTTCCAAGGCTTTTTAACAAGAATGTATTTAAAATATGGGATGAGATAAAAATATTTTTATTGAAAAAATATTAAATTGGTGATGGTGGTTTGATATAAATATTTTGATTTTCCAAGATTTTTTGAGGATTATCAGGTTAAACAAGATCTATCTTAAGTGAAAGAATAATAGCAGGCTGATGCACTGTAATCTTAGTGCTTTGGGAGACTGAGGTGGGAAGATTGCTTGAGGCTAGGAGCTCAAGGCGAGCATGGACAACATAGTAAGACCCCCATCTCTACAAAAATAAAAATAAAACAATTTAATGGGGCGTGTTGGTGCATGCCTGTAGTCCTGGCTACTTGGGAGGCTGAGGCAGGAGAATCACTTGAGCTCAGGAGTTCAAGGCTACAGTGAGCTGTGATTACACCACTGCCCTGCGCTACAGCCTGGGTGATACACAAGACCTTGTCTCAAAAAAAAAAAAAAGAATAACTGGTATAATTAACTATAATTACCTGTCTCAAAATTAATAATTAATAAGTCTAATTAATAAAATAATTCTCAAAATTAATAATATAATAATGATAATTTCTGAAGTTGAGTATACTAGTTTCTAAAAATTAAGAAAGTGGTGACTCTAACAACTAGGGAACAAATTCTTTTGCAGGTTTCCATTTACTGACTTTCATGAAAATTGAAGGAGGATCTCTATTTCATAATGATGGATCCAGGTCATATCATTGATAGCTGCTGAAACCATTAGCTGAAAAGCTAGTAACACTGAACCCACTGCACACACCACCTGGGAAGGATTCTTGCCAAAGTATAAAATCTGAATCTGACCAAGCCTTGAGATCTAAAGATCAATTTTCAGGAAATTCAGGGGCCAGAAGAGCATGTTAAACAGTAAGCCAAGGAGATGCAAAGAGACTTAAGAGAAATATCAGCCAAATGCAATTTGTGGGCCCTGTTAGGGTCTTGAGTTAAAAAACCAACACTAAAAAAGAAAAGAAAAGAAAAGAAAGAGAAGAAAAACCAACACTAAAATCTAAACCAAACCAAAACAAAAATATGTGTGAGACAATTAGGGGAAATTTGCACGTTGGATGGATATTGAATGACTTGCATTTCTTAGGTGTACTGGTTTATAGTTATGTTTTCAAAACATCCTTATTTTTAAGAGATATACATAAAGTATTTACAGATGAAGTAAAGGTATGTAACCTGGGATTTGCTTCAAAACAGTTCAGCAGTGATGAAGTGGCGTGTGGTGGAGAGGAGATGGGAAAGGTAGAGATGAAAGAAGATTGGCCATGGGTTGATGATAACATTGTTGACTCTAGTGATGGGCACATAGGGATTCTTTTTATTCTTCCATATTTGTGTAGACTTGAGCTTGTCAATATAAAAATTAAAGAATAAATAAAAACAAGCCTAAAAAACAAATTAATGCATTGAAAGAATACCTAATCTAGCCATGAGCTGATAGATCACTAAAGATACATTTTTGAGGAGGGGTGTGGTGGCTCAGGCCCGTAATCCCAGTGCTTTGGTAGGTGGAGGTGGGAGAGTCACTTGAGGCTAGGAGTTGGAGACCAACCTGGGTGAGACCCGTTTCTACAAAAAAACTTTTAAAAATTAGCCAGGTGTGGTGGTGTGTGCCTGTAGTCCCAGCTACTTGGGAGGCTGAGATAGGAGAATCGCTTGAGCCCAGGAGTTCGAGGTTACAGTGAGCACCACGGCACTCCAGCCTGGGTGACAGAAGGAGAGACTCTGTCTTAAAAAAAGAGATAATTTTTTAAATGATTAACAACTGTGTGATTTGGGACATAAAACTCAAAAGGATTGAGTGACTGACACTGACATCTCAAAACTCTCCATTTCCATCTTCTTGTTTGTGTAGACACTGCTTATATTTCTAGAAACAAAATTTAAAAATAGAGTTTATGCCGAACTCTCGTTCTAGCATAATATTTATCCACAAATGTGTAAACAAACAGAAAAAAGCCTCACCCAACCCATTAAAACATCTGTATTTTAACAAATTTTTTATTTTTGTGTTTAATAATTATTTATGTTATTTATCTAATACCAATAATAATAACCAATCCGGAATAAGTTTCCACTATTTGAAGACTCTGGTGTCAGTAGAGTTTTTAAAGGTTTCTAATTTAAATTATATAGATATTTTATATATGATAAGATAATTGGGAGAAGACTTTCAAACCTAAAAAATTATACAAGGTTGAAAGTTTGTGGAGTGGTGTAATGGAAACATAATTTCAAGGAGGAAAAGGAATGATATAAAATGACAGTTAAAGAAAAGATTGTTCATATACTTTTTAAAATAGGCAATCAAGTCTGAAATTAATAGTGCATTAAGATTGTGTGGCTATATTTAAAAGAATGATGCAACAGTTTTATTTTAAATTAAATCCTTTGCAACTATTTATACTTATGTTTGAAAATATTAAATATTAGCTAAAAACACATGGGGGATCTGGGTTTATTTTCTTTTATGGATTTTTAAAATTGACTAAAATTCATATAACATAAAATTAACCATTAACTATTTCAAAGATTACAATTCAGTGACATTTAGTACATCCACAATGTTGTACAACCATGATCTCTTATTTCTGAGACATTTTCATCACCTCAAAAGGAAACTCTGTACCCCTGAAGCAGTTACTCTCCATTCTGTCACACCCCCCGCACCCCGCAACTGCTTGTTTGTTTTCTGTCTTTATAGATTTATTTGTTCTGAACGTTTTGTATAGGTGAAATCATGCAGCATGTGGCCCTTTCTGTCTGGCTTCTTTTGCTTAGCATGTTTGAGTACTTCATTCCTTCTTATGACTGAATAATATTCAATTGTATGAATACACCACATTGTATTTGCTCATCAGTTGATGGACATTTGGGCTGTTTCCATCTTTTCGCTATTGAGACTGGTGCTGCTGCAACAAACATGCCTCTACAAGGTGTTTGTTTGAATACCTGTTTTCAGTTCTTTTGGGTACAGAGTATTCCCCCTTTCTGCTATTTCAGTTATTCTTGGTCATCCATGGCCTGAAAATATTAAACAGAAAATTTCAGAAGTAAACAATTTCTAGGTTTTCAATTGCATGTCACTCTGAGTGGTGTGATGCAACCTCTCCCTGTCCCACTCTGTCCTGCCTGGGACATGAGTCACATCTTTGTTCAGCGTATCCACACTGTCGATGCTACCCATCTGTAAGTTACTTGGCAGCTGTTTTAGATATCAGATCGACTTCATCACATTGCAGAGCTTGTATTCAAGTAACCCTTATTTAATGGCCCCAAAATGCAAGAGTAGTGATGCTGGCATATTATTATTGTTCTATTTTATCATTGTTGTTAATCTCTTACTGTGCCTAATTTATAATTAAACCTTATCATAGGTATGTATGTATAGGAAAAAAACATGGTGTACTATGCACGATTTGGTACTATGCACGATTCCACGTATTCACTGCGGGTCTTAGAACCTGTCCCCTGAGGATAAGGGGGGACTACTATATACTTAGCAGTGGAATTGCTGGTAATTTTATGCTTAACTTTTTGAGGAACCACCAAACTTTCCCACAGCGATTGCACTGTTTTACGTTTCCACCAGTGATGCACAAGGGTTCCAATTTCCCCACATTCTCCACAACTCTTGTTATTTTCCATTTTAATTATGGCTGACCTAGTGGGTGTGAAATAGTATTTCTCTCTTTTTTTTTTTCTGAGACAGAGACTTGCTCTGTTGCCAGGCTGGAGTGCAGTGGTGCGATCTTGGCTCACTGTAAACTCTACTCCCCGGTTCAAGCGATTCCCTTGCCTCAGCCTCTGGGCAGCTGGGATTACAGGTGCCCACTACCACGCCCAGCTATTTTTTTTCTTCTATTTTTAGTAGAGATGGGGTTTCATCATGTTGTCTAGACTGGTCTCGAACTCCTGACCTCAGGGAAGCCGCCCACCTTGGCCTCCCAAAGTGCTGGGATTACGGGTGTGAGTCACCACGCCCAGCCTCTGTTTTGGTTTTGATTTGCATTTCCCTAATGACTAATGACATTGAGCATCTTTTCATGTGTTTGATGGCCATGACTACCTAAACTAAATTTTTAATGAAACTGTTTTAATTGGTATGAAAGCAAAAAAAGGTTGCAGACCATGGCTTATAAGTGAGAACATGCGGCATTTGGTTTTCTGTTCCTGTGTTAATCTGCTTAGGATAATGGCCTCCAGCTCTATCCATGTTGCTGCAAAAGGCATGATCTCATTCCTTTTTGTGGCTGTGTAGTATTCCATGGTATAGATGAACCACATTTTCTTTATCCTGTACAATGAAATTTGAATGCCAAAGTGAGTCCCTTGCACACAGTGAATGTTTCCCATACTGGTTTGTTAGTTTGTCATGACAACCAGAAAGGACCTTCTATCCTTGCAGATATTCTTTAGTGAGAGTTCACTGGGAAAGACACTTCTATGTCAGGCTGGAGGAAAGTGAGGGAACCAGGAAGCATGTGGGCAAATGGATTTGTGGCTGGCCAAAGAGTTGTGAAAGTAAGAAAGGAGAGTCTCCAGACTCTAGGAAACCTGGGAACACCGTGAGTGGCAATCTCCCCAGGTGCATTGCTAGATCACTGGATAGCATCCTACTCCTATATCCCTACGTGCTCCCTAACACGGAATCTGGTGCATAGTAGGTACAGGTGTCTGTTGAATCAGGCTGGTCACTATTGATCTCCGTCCCGTGATGGCTCTGTCGACTCCCCCTTGTCTCCTTGATAGGAATTAAGAAGTAGACATCTTGGGTGCTGCTCCTACTCTGCCCTCATCCCTGCCCATCTCAGTCTGACATCCTCCATGTTTCCGCTTAAGTTCCTATCAGTGTGTCCCTTGGATCACTAGTTTTAGTGCTAAATATCCCCGATATTTTTGATCATTATTTCTAGAAATCCTCTTCTTTCTTGTCATTTCTATTATGTTTGTGCTACCTATAGGCATGGCTGTGTTTGGGATCCTAGAATCACACTCAGTCCTCTGTGGTAAAGAAGAAATTGTGAGACTATGGCATTTTTTTTTTTTTTTTTTTTTTTGCTGATAGACCTTTACCGCAGATGTTTTGTTGGTTTATCTGGGGTTATTCACTGCCTCTAAGGCTCCTCTGCAGAGGGTATAAGCCTGCTTGATAGCGTTTTGAGAGCCAGGTGGGAGAATGGGGCTGGGGCAGTGGAAAGGCCTTGTGATGTTTGTCTGTTCAGCATGCACACTTTTAATCATCTCCTTGTTTTAAATCCGCTGTCTCCATCTGGCTCTCTGCTGGTTTTTCCTCCAGAGAATAAAGCTCCTGTATTGCACGGTTTGGGAGGAGAGGTCTCTGGCCTTTGTAGGTGGGAATGAGATCAGCGGGTCCAGTTGATCCTTATACATCTGTCACATGGCTCGCCTCTGCCTTGTGAAGTCTCTGATGCCCGATCCCTGAGCCTTTCCACTGGGTGAATCAGCTTGCTTCCTGGTATCACCCAAACTGTGTGAACATCTCTCATCTGCGTTTGTCTCCTTTCTCACTCTCTTGTCCTTATGAATCTGCATCCTTTTCGTCCTTTAAGTGTCATGTTATGGGGCTCAGGAAATGCCCGTGTTCATTCCACTCATATCTAATATGCAACTATTCCTTAAAATCAAGTCTATGCAATGTAATATTCTGCAGTTGTTATAGGAATAACATATATCTTCATGTCTGGACATGCTAAGTGGGTAATATAGAGCGTTAAGTGAAAAAAGCAAGTTGTAGGTTGGCTTGTATAATATGACACTATTTGCATTTCAAATTTTAAATATTATCTATAAATACACATGTATATACATATAGTGTGTATATATATACATATATAGAGAGTAACATATATTTTCCTAGCATTATCTGAGATAATATAAATAAATGTCAAAGTACATGTGGAGAGCTAGTGGAATATTTTCATGTAGCCAAAATATTTAAATATTTCATGTAGCCTGGACTGGGCCAGGCGTGGTGGCTCATGCCTGTAATCCCAGCACTTTGGGAGGCTGAGGTGGGAGGATCACTTAAGGCCAGGAGTTTGGGACTAGCCTGGGCAATATGGTGAAACCCTGGCTCTACAAAAAAATTAAAAAATTAGCCAGGTAAGGTGGCATGCACCTGTAGTCCCAGCTACTTGCAAGGCTGAGACAGAGGACTGCTTTAGCCCAGCAGGTCAAGGCTGCAGTCAGCGGTAATGGTGCCACTGCATTCTCCAGCCTGGTCAATAGAGTCTCTCTCTCTCTCTCTATATATATATATATATGGGACTGATTTAAAAGGCTAGCCGTTCTGGTGAATGTAAAATTAACTCTGAGGGTCATGCAGCCTGGGAGCATCATTCACATTGTGTTCTATATGCCTGGTTCGCCCTAGAGTTTCACAACTGCAGTGGCCCTTCCTGGGAGGTCCCCAGTGGGAGAAGCTGTCATTCTGTGAAACGTTAGGGAGTGTTCATTTGCAAAGGAGTTGCTTCTCCCACATGTAATTCCAAGTGACCTGTGCCCCAGGATGTGTGTGTTTCACTGTGGTTAATGATCCTCTTGAGCTATGCCAGGGAGGCCAACTCACAAGGTGAATAATGACAGCTAGACTTCTATTTACAGAGATGCCAATTCTAGGACGTTGTGGGAAACCTAGATTTTCTCATGAAAGCAACTAGCTCTTCCTTCCTCCAACCACCCTTACCTCCCAAACAAACAACTCCCATATCAAACAAGAAGAAATGGGAAATTTTCAGTTCAAGCTCAATGGCACGAGGTTGAGAGGAATTTAGCCACATAATTGAATGTTCTCTAGGAACAGGTCTCTAGCAGTGGTTCTCAAGCTTTACTGCATAGTATAATCACCTGGGGAGGTTTCAAAAATCCCATGCCCAGGCCGAATGCATATGGAGAGTTGTATCTTTGGACAGGGTTTCTCCACGTTGGCACTATAGACTTGGGAACAGATAATTCTTTGCTATAGGAGCTCTCCTGTGCACTGTGGGTTGTTGAACTGTACCCTTGGGCTCTACCCACTAGATGCCAGTAGCACACTTACCTAGTTGTACTGACCAAAAGACATATCCATGTATTTCTAGTAGTGGGGCAAATCACCTAGTTGAGAATAACTATTTTGTGGGGTGGGTCCCAGGCACTATATTTTTTAAAAAAACTTCCTAGGTGATCCCAATATGCAGGCAAGTTTGAGAACCAGTGCTCTGATGGATTTTTCCCTTCAGAAGCATAGCCTGGTGGTAAGTCCCAGAAATTTTGGAGTACGTTTTTATAAACTGTGATATAATATTGATTCAGTAAGAACGGATATATTCTGAGCCAGATGAGTGGATCCACTCATCCTATCTAGTAGACATCTGTTTCTTTCCATCAAGGGCAGTATGGAAAACAAACAGGCTGTGAACAACTTGATGAGCCAGATGAAGGGTGTCATGAACCAGATGAGCTTATAGAAGACAGAGAACCTTTACAGCGAACAAGGTATGCAAACTAATGAAAGGTCTAAGCAACGCTAGAAAACCACAGGGGGTACGTTATTGGTGACAAGATAATGTCTATCACTGACTGGAGGTCCTCTGTGGATCAAAGTCTTCTGCTAGAGAATCTATTTACATGTCATCAAATAAGAAGGAATCTAAGTTAATAATAATAGTAGTAGTAATAATAAATAGGGCTGATGTAAAGAACACGCGTGTCAATACTTCTGAAACATGCTTTAACCTTAACTGTTGTATATAAGCACATGTGTAATTTGAGTGCTTCTCAGTCTCACTGTGGCAGGAATTGTAGATGGGCTCACGCAAACCCCCTCTTTCCATCTTCTTACTACTATGGAAGCAAGAAAGTAAAAAAACTTCCCTTCCAGATTCTTCTGCTGTTAGGAGCAGCCATGTGACATAATTTTGGCCATTAAGAATGTAAGCTCTATGAGGACAAGGGTTTTTTTATTTTTTCTATTTTGTTCTCTGCTGGCCAAAACTCATCACATTGTACACTCTAAACATCTCTGGTCTATTGTACATTAATTTTAAACCCAATAATGTACAAAATTAAAGAGCAATTGTTAAGAAAATCCAAAGGCAAATTACAAATTGGAAGGAAACATTTTCTTGGCCCTGAAGGAAGTTGAGGTAAGGATCCTGAGGCACTGAGACCCTGTGCTTAAATTTCAGGTGAATTGCAGAGCTAGCTGAAATTTATCCTGCTGACACTAGATGTCACCATTGTGCTATGTAAATGTAGCTACTGTTCAGAGTGCTGTTTAATATTCAGGATAGAGTCAGGCTCTTCAAATGGTTGAAAATTGTTAATTTTTATTCCCTCTTGATGCCAGAATATGGACTGGTTCAAAAATGATGACACTAATAATGATGGAGGAGAGCAAAGATCACCTGGTGGCCATCAAGCAGACCATCCGGAGGCAAAACTCCTTGTCTGAGGAATTAGAAAGTAATTAGACTTCCCTATTATCTAAAGCTGGCATCTGGTACCAGACTTCTTCCCCCTAAATTTATAAGTAACCAGGAGTTCTATACATCTCCGAAATCCATGCACGTTGAAACTCTAGCACCTAATGTGGTCCAAATTACCCTTAAGCTCCTGCTTTAAGGTCCATAAATACCCCTAAGGAAAATCCACCAGCACGCTCAGTCATGTCTTGCTGAAGTGCCCCACTGCACTCTTCTGCAGTGCTCTTCTATCTAATAAAACTTTCCTTTTCAAATCTATACTGTAAATTCTTTTTTATCACCTGTAAGCCAATCACTTTCCATTGCCGGGGCTCTGATACCTCGCCTGGCAGGGATCAGAGAAGTTTGTACAAGGAGCAACAAATAAGATAATTCTACCCAGTGTGAGACCACATTTACATTATTAAAGCAAATAAATATGCAAAAAAGATTCAAGCTATGTTGGAAAAGACCTAAAATTAAATATTTGAGATGAAGTAGGCCGGCCGCGATGGCTCACACCTGTAATCCCAGCACTTTGGGAGGCCGAGGCAGGTGGATCACGATATCAGGAGTTTGAGACCAGTTTGACCAACATGGTGAAATGCTCTCTCTACTAAAAATACAAAAATTAGCCAGGCACGGTGGTGGGCGCCTGTAATGCCAGCTACTTGGGAGGTTGACACAGGAAAATCACTTGAACCCAGGAGGCAGAGGTTGCAGTGAGCTGAAATCGTAGCACTGCACTCCAGCCTGGGTGACAGAGTGAGACTCAGTCTCAAAAAAAAAAAAAAAAAAAAAAAAGATGAAGTAGGGCATAACATTGCAAATCACTAACTAGATGCAAACTTTGGGTGTGCTTGGGGAGAAGAGAAGAGGGAAGAGAAAGATCTCAGGAATGAACAAAGAAGCTCAAGGGAAAAGTAGCTCAGAACACCACCAATGACAATCAAGTAAAATAAGAAAAAGTATGAGGATGGTTAATTACTACTTCAAGGTAACAGACTTGGGAGGGAGAAACAGATTAAAATGGCATGTTGAAATTCTGAATGAAGTTGCTAAGACACTTGAACAAAAACACAGTAAATTCACAGAATTGCAGAACTTTGTGTGCAGAGTGAAAAGATGGGAAGAGAACAGTGCTAGCACACTGCATTGGGCTGTTCTTGCCTTGCTATAAAGAAATACCTGAAACTGGGTAATTTATACAGAAAAGAGGTTTAATTGGCTCATGGTTCTGCAGGCTGTACAGGAAGCATGATGCTGGCATCTGCTCAACTTCTGGGGAGGCCTCAGGAAACTTACAATTATGGCAGAAGGTGAAGGGGGAGCAGGCACATCACATGGAAGGAACAGGAGCAAGAGCAAAAGACAGAGTGAGGAGGAGCCATATCCTTTTAAACAACCGGATCTCAGGAAGACTCACTCACTATGACAAGGACAGCACCAAGGGGATAGTGCTAAATCATTCATGAGAACTCCACCCCTATGATCCAGTCACCTCCCACCAGGCCCCACCCCCACCACTGGGGATTACATTTCAACATGAGATTTGGGCAGGGACAAGTATCCAAACTATACCAAACACCATCTTTAGAAAACAAGGCACTGGAGCCCAAACTCCACACATGCTAACTCTCCATGAACTGCCAATATGTTCAAGGAGCCACTCACTCTCTCACTTGCAGGTCTAGCATCCAAATCTGCACATGATAGGGATCTTCCACAAGACAGGAGCATGAAAAAGAAATGTAAGAGATAAAAAACAGGAACGTATAAAAATAAAAGCTAATGTACTTAGCTCAGAACAAAGAACTAAAAACCAAGGTGTCACTTTGGTCTGCAACTTTTTTTTTCTTTTTTGATGGAATTTTGCTCTGTTGCCCAGGCTGGGGTACAGTGACGTGATCTTGGCTTACTGCAACATTCACCTCCTGGGTTCAAGCCACTCTCCTGCCTCAGCCTCCTGAGTAACTGGGACTACAGGCGCACACCACCATGTCCAGCTAATTTTTATATTTTTTATTAGAGATTGGGTTTCACCATGTTGACCAGATTAGCCTTGAACTCCTGACCTTAGGTGATCCGCCCGTCTCGGCCTCCCCGAGTGTTGGGATTATGGGCATGAGCCACTGTGCCCAGCTGGTCTGAAACTTGTAGGACAAAGATATGTAATGAAATCTCGGCCGGGCGCGGTGGCTCAAGCCTGTAATCCCAGCACTTTGGGAGGCCGAGACGGGTGGATCACGAGGTCAGGAGATCGAGACCATCCTGGCAAAACACGGTGAAACCCCGTCTCTACTAAAAAAATACAAAAAAAACTAGCCGGGCGCGGTGGCGGGCGCCTGTAGTCCCAGCTACTCGGGAGGCTGAGGCAGGAGAATGGCGTGAACCCGGGAAGGCGGAGCTTGCAGTGAGCTGAGATCCGGCCACTGCACTCCAGCCTGGGCGGCATAGCGAGACTCTGTTTCAAAAAAAAAAAAAAAAAAAAAAAGAAATCTCTGCAAGTGAGCTGACCAAAGGCCCTTCCTCCTGTTTGGTGTTGATTAGATTCCAGAAGATTTTTTTGGGGGGTTGTTAGATTCCTGTAGCTCATTTTCATTTTATTTCACCTTACTATATGAATGTTCTCTGTGAGTAGGCCAAATCCTGAGGATAAATTATTTCAAAGGATCATCTTGGAATCAGAAGAAAACTATTTGGTAAATTTCTGTTATAATACACTTAATCTGATTCCAGTGCTGAAGGGCCTAGTCTAGGGTTTTCAACTCTAACTTTTTTGTTTGTTTGTTTTTTTGAGAGACAGAGTCTCGCGCTGTTGCCCAGGGTGGAGTGCAGTGGTGTGATCTCAGCTTACTGCAAACTACACCTCCCAGGTTCAAGAAATTCTCTTGCCTCAGCTTCCCAAGTAACTGGAACTACAGGCGTATGCCACTTCGCCCAGCTAATTTTTGTATTTTTAGTGGAGATGGTGTTTCACTATATGTTGGCCAGGCTGGTCTCAAACTCCTGACCTCAGGTGATCAGCCTGCCTCGGCCTCTCAAATCAAATCTTACTTTTTAATAGAGGCTTTTACTGGTATAAGCAGAAGAAAGAGAAAACCATTTTTCTAATACTGTTTGATTTCATTTTTTACATTTAAGCCTACCGTGATAATTTATTTAGCTGTTAAAAAGTCTTAGTTTTTCATAAACTTCCATAATTTTATAAAACTTACAGTTATCTTCCAAAGTTAATTTGGAAATTAATTTTACACCCCAGAATGCTATTTCCAAGTGAATTAGCATGTTAGGTGGTGGTGAAGTCCCTACGTGGAAATGAAAATCAGTTTTTCCATAATGGAGCAATTTTGTTATATGTATATGTCAGTGCAACAAAACAATTACAATATTAGCAAATACCAAGTAAAAAGTTTCTTCCATTTCATTCTCTTTATTAAGACAGCAGGTATAATGCAAGAGAAATTAATTACAATATAATGCAAGTTCTATACATGTAAATATTTTTTGTCTATTTTATTCACTGCTTTATCCCCAGAACCATACTTGGCACATAACCAGTAAAATCTTGATAAATATTTGATGAATAGATAGCCATTGGAGAATTAGGAGTTTATTGAAGATGTTATGGAGGAGGCCTCCTGGGAATGTCTAAGGGCTTTAAAACTTGATCTCTTAAACTATGGTCATTAATAACAAAATACAGAGAAAGCCAAAGGTTGATTAATGGATACAAAAGGAGAACTAGATAGCAGGACTGAGTTCTATCTTTCTAAAGCATAACAGAGTGATTATAATTAACAACAATTTATTGTATATCAAATAGCTAGAAGAGTGGATTTTTAATGTTCCCAGCACAAAGAAATGATAAATGTTTGAGGTGATGGATATACTAATTACCTGGATTTGATCATTACATAGTGTATATATGTATTGAAATATGACACAGTATCCCATAGGTATGTACAGTTATTATATATTAATTAAAACTAATAACAAAAGCAAAAATATAGTTTTCCATTCCACATTCAAGTTTTATCTCTAGTTCGTCTACCGTAATTACCCATTACCAAGGTCTTTTTTTTTTAATCCAACACATTTAATGAAGAGGCAGAGAGGGAGACTGAGTTTTCTGAGAATATTTAGTAAATATTGAAAAAGAGAAAAGGGAGAACAAAGATGTTTAAGAAGAGTGTGCGAGGAGCCCCTAGAGTTGGACTTGAATAAAATAAAATCAAGCTCCCGATCAAACTACCAACTCATACTAAGCTTGGTGGGGAACAAGGCAAGATGTTAAATAACACCACAGCCAAACACAGAATGGGAGAAATTCTGTAGGACAAATAACCCAGTGTCTTCAAAGAACAAATGTCATTTTTAAAAGGAGGACAAATTGTTATATATACTTAAGAGACTTAAGAGACATACTGCTAAATGAAGTATGATGACCTTGTTTGGATCATGATTAGAAAGAGCACCTGTAGACTGGGCTAGGTGGCTCACACCTGTAATCCCAATACTTTGGGAGGCCGAGGTGGATGGATCTTTTGAGGTCAGGAGTTTGAGACCAGCCTGACCAATGTGGTAAAACCCTGTCTCTACTAAAAAAATACAAAACCATTAACTGGGCATGGTGGTGCATGCCTGTAATCCCAGTTACTTGGGAGGCTGAGGCAGGAGAATTGCTTGAACCAAGGAGGCTGAAGTCACAGTGAACCAAGATTGTGCCATTGCACTGCAGCCTGGGGAACAACAGCAAAACCCTGTCTCAAAAACAAACAAACAGACAAAACAAAAACAAAAACAAATCCACCATAACAAAAAACAAACAAAAAATCCACCTGTATAAAGACATTTTTGAGACAATCAGAGAAAATTGAATATGGCTGGGTATTAGGAGGTATTAACAAGTCTTAATATAATGGTATTATCTTTATTCCCTTATCTTTATCTCCTAGAGAAACACAGTGAAGTACTGACAGTAGAAATGATATGATGTCTGAGATCAACTCCAGCAAAACAGATAAACAATAACAGCAAAAGTGTGTGTACGCATGTTTACGTGTGTGTTTGTAGGAGCAGATGCAATGAGATGGGCACCACTGTTGAAGTTGGTGATGGATGGGCACCAGCGGGTCCATTATACTACTTTACAGTGTAACTTTTAAAAATCTAAAATTAAAAGTTTAAAAAGTATGGGCCAGGCACGGTAGCTCACGCCTGTAATCCCAGCACTTCGGGAGGCTGAGGTGGGTGGATCACCTGAGGTCAGGAGTTCGAGACTAGCCTGGCCAACATGATGAAACCCTATCTCTACTAAAAATACAAAAATTAGTTGGATGTGGTGGCGGGTGCCTGTAATCCCAGCTACTTGGGAGACTGAGGCAGGAGAATCTCTTGTACTCAAGAGGTGGAGCTTGCAGTGCTGAGATCGTGCCACTGCACTCCAGCCTGGGTAACAAGAGTGAAACTCTGTCACAAAAAAAATTTTTTTTAAAATAGTAAGGAAAACAAGAAAGAAAAAACTCCAGGCAACTCTAAAATAATAAGAATGCACACAGAACCATATTTAAATGTATATATTTTAAATGTGGGCATGTGTATATTTGTGAGAAAGGGACAGAAGTGTGGCCTCAGAACTTCCAGTTGTGAAAGGTCAAAGAACATAGTCAAGAGGAGCAAGAGGAAGGACGGCTGATTACATTTCCCAGAAGTTTCCACTAGGTGGTACTGTTGTGGTCCTTATTTTATTAATATAATTTTTATTAAAACTCTGCTGGTTTGACACAGTTGAACTCCCATTCCATAAAACCCTACTTCTGTATCTTCCAAGATTCTATGTTCTCCTGGTTCTCCTCTCTTAATTTGAACCTATGTCATGAGAGGGTTCCTCTTCCTGTTTCCTTGTAAGATGTCATTGCTTTCTAGGGTTCCTTCCTTAACCCACTGCTTTCGTCCGTGGTGCTCAAACCCTAAAGTGTGTCATAATCTTCCAGGGTACATATGAAAAATACAGAAACTTAGGCCCCTATTCTATTTAAATGAACCATCTGGGCCTTTGAAATTGTAACCAAAGGCAGGTCTGGTCACTTGTTGCTTACAGAATCCAGTAACAAGAGCGAGGAATGATAGAAAGAAAGTGACATTATTTACCAAAACTTGCAGTGGGGAAGTGGCCGGATTCACATCCAAAGTAACCACTTCAAATTTAGGCTGAGGACAAGGGCTTAAAAAGGGGAACTTGGAATGGGAGGCATGTGAAAAGGGTACTGAGTACAAGGTCTGCATGTCTTGTTCCAGTGGCTATCTTGAGCTGTGGTCCACTTGGAGTGCGGGCTGGTATCATCTCAACAATGGCCAGGTTGTTGACTAACTGCCTTGAATTTCTGGAATTTCGCCTCTAGGTCCCTATGCTTGGTCTGTTTCAAGATTAGCCCCCGGAATTCCTAAGTAATCACATAATTAGATACCAGCATATAGTTAGATAAATGTGCATGTTGTAAGGAAATGTATGGTGAGAAAGCGAGGGACAGGGACGTGGTGTTTCAAAGAAAGTAAATTTCAAGGCTATATTTTAAGACTAAGGAGAAGAAAACAATGATACATGCAGTAAGCTTCAAGGTTATATCTTCTTTATGTTTTGAGACGGAGTCTCGCTCTGTTACCCAGGCTGGAGTGCAGTGGCGCGATCTTGGCTAACTGCAAGCTCCGCCTCCTGGGTTCATGCTATTCTCCTGCCTCAGCCTCCCGAGTAGCTGGGACTACAGGTGCCTGCCACCATGCCCGGCTAATTATTTTTTATTTTTAGTAGAGACGGAGTTTCACCTGTTAGCCAGGATGGTCTCTATCTCCTGACCTTGTGATCCGCCAGCCTCAGCCTCCCAAAGTGCTTGGATTACAGATGTGAACCACTGCGCCCGGCCAAGGTTATATCTTGAGACTAGGGAAAGAACAGAAAAAAGAAAAAAAGGTTTTAAAATGCATTTTCAGGCTAGGCTGTTTGGTTACAAATTCTCTGTTGGCTTGGTGTGATCCCATCTGGTCTTACATCTTTATCCACCCATATCACTACCTCTGCCCTACACTTTCCCCTGGGCTTCAGACGATATGTCCAACTAGATGTGTTTCCATGCAGACACCAAAAATTCATGATTGCTTGTCCACCTCTCCCTTTGAAACCTCACCATCTACTCAGTTATCCCAGGCAGAACCCAGTATAATTTTAGCCTTCCTCCTCTGACTCACCAAATAATTAGAGTTACAATTCTGATAATGGTTTATATTAATTGAGTTTGATGTAGAACAAGTGTACTCTCACATGCTGCTAGTAAAGGGGAAATTGGTACAAGCGTGCTGAAAACCTGCATCTGACACAGAGACTTAAGAGACATATCGTTAAATGCAGCATGAGGACCTTGTTTAGGTCATGATTAAAATAAACCACCGGTAAAAATATATTTTTGAGACAATTAGGGCAAATGGATTATGGCTGGGTATTAGAGGATATTAAGAATTGTTATTAGCTGGGCATGGTGGCTCATGCCTGTGATCCCAGCACTTTGGGAGGCTGAGGCAGGGGATCGCTTGAGCCCACGAGTTCAAGACCAGCCTGGGCAACATAGCAAGGCCCCATCTCTAAAACGTTAAAAAAGGAAAAAAAGTATTAATAGTAATAAAGTTGTGTTATATTTTTGCTTATACCACCTGGTCTGGTGTCAGTTATTGACTGAGGTGAAATGTGTGATATCCAATGACTCAGCAAATTCACTTATAGGTATGTTTAAGAAAGATAAGAGCTTATAATTATCTTATCTTTAAGAAAGATAAGATAATTCACTTATAGGTATGTTTAAGAAAGATAAGAGCTTATGTTTAAGAAAGATAAGAGCTTACCAGATGTGTTAAAATTTTTATTGCAATTATTCATAAATAATCTTCAAGGTAAAAAAAAAAAACTATATGTCCATCACAGTAGATTTTTTTGGGTAAAAAAAATGTGGTTTATTTAACAATGAACCATTAAACAATGATAAAAATGAATGAACTATAGTTATATCCAATAAATGAATCTCAAAGATATTATATTAGATGAAAGAAACAAGCTGCATGGTTCTATTACAATGTGATTCCATTTATACAAAATTTAAAAACAGGTAAAGCTAAGGTGATGGAGGTCAGAATAGCGATTATTTTGGGGAGGCTATTAACTAGGAAGGGGTATAGGAGAGAGATTTCTGGGGTGCTGGGGACGTTCTTTATCTTGATCTGGTTGGAGTTACATATATAAATATTCATCAAGTTGTACACTTGAGATTTGTACTCTTTACTGAACTTAAATTATACCTCATCTGAGCACAGTGGCACATGCCTATATTCCCAGCTATTTGAGAGGCTGATTGGGGAGAATCACTTGAGTTCAGAAGTGCAAATCCAGCCTGGGCAACATGGAGAGATCCCTACTCTAAAAAATAAAAATAAACCTCAATAAAAATGAAACAATCAATTAATTAGAAATGTGGTAAATGTTTACAATAAGTTAGACATGAAAATAAGTTTTTTCATATGTTGTTTAATCCTCTCAACAGCCTACAAAGTAAGTATTAATATTGTACTTATTTTATAGGTGAGAAAATTGAAGGCACAGAGAATCTAGGTAGCTTGCCCCAAATCACAGTTAATCAATGGAGGCTTGAAAACATTAGTTTGACTTAACATATTTCAACTTCTTCTTCACTATGAGACATAGAACTACATATCTGAGGCAGTGATAGAGTGCTTATGTGTGTATACTGAGGCTAAACTACCATGGTTTGAATTCTGGCTCTGCCACAGAGGAGCTGTGCATGACTTTGAGCACATTATTTAATCTTTCTGTGTTCAATTTTCTCATCTGTAAAATGGGAATGGTATCATCATATAAGGTTCTTTGGCCCTTATTTCAGAATTTGATGATTTTTCCTCTTACAGTTACTGTTGCTCTTCTCTCTTCCTGAAGGGACTGAGGTCAGAGAGCTTGTGTCCATGGTGTGAGAGCATAGAAAGGCATATTGGGACTTGGAATACCATCTAGTATATTGTTCTGGAAAGCCAGTTTGATATGTTGGAAAGAATCTAGGGTTTAAGTCTTAAGTCTGCTACCTATTATATGCTGTGGCCTTACTGAAACTCTTTGAGTCTTGATTTTCTCTTACTCATGATTCATTCTGCATTGAGTGCCTATATTATCTGTCTCACTCTCCCTTATAGTAAGGGAGTATAATCATTTATGTCCAACTCTTTATTCATCAAAAAATGCTTATTGATCATGAACTGTGTTATAAACACTATTCTAGAAACTCGAGATACAGTCATGGCCAAGATAGAAAAGCCTCTTTCTTGAGGAGTTTACATTCTGCAAAAAGCCTGAGGGTTGCTCATGAAGACCTGGGTCATAGTCCCATTTGTCCAGACTTGTGTTGCGGAAGTCCCAACCAAACAGCAAGTCCAGCTCGTCATCCCCTCATCCTGGAAGTCGTCAGCTCATGATGAGCTAGCCATTTTGGCACTCTGATCTCCTAAGAACCAACCCTGAACTGCCACCAGGCTTTGCTTATACTATCTGGTCTGGTAGTAACAAGTGTACAGATGCCCAAACCCACTGAGGTTTATAACCATTTTCAAATGTTTTAATTAAAAAGGTTGAGCACTGGATTAACTCCAGAGCCTATTCAGGCTCAATTCCTAAGCTATTAATAATCACTAATATCTAGTGAGTGTAATAATTACTAATATCTAGTGAGTGTTTAGTATGTACTAGACACTGTACTGATTTACATGTACTAACATCTAATCCTCACAACGATCCCGGGAATAAATATTATTATTATCCTAATTTTAGAAATAAGGAAATAGTGACACTTACAGGTTAAGTAATGTACCAAAGGTCACAGAGTGGTCCTTTGGCCTTTGAAACAAGGCATCCTGATGCCAGGCTGTGCTCCTTACCAATGTGTCATACTGTTGTAAAGGAGATGGGACTGAGAAACTCTAAGTCCCCTGTTTGTTTTGTAATTCTGTGACAGTGATCACAAACCTTTTGACAGTCCAGCAAAATTCTGGCCAGAGTTCTCTTTTGTGGACCCAGAAAGCCACAGGCACTAACACTGTAGAGCTATCTCTCTTACCAAGCTTGGGATAGCATATGCCCTGTGCTTTTGGCATTTTCTTTTTCATTTAGAGGGCAAGGAGGGCAAGGGTCTGAGGAGTCTTGAATGTTGACTTGGACTCCAGGGGTAGTGGCAAACCATTGGAGGTTACAGCGCATAGAATTAAAGACTCCCCGAATGGTATAATCTGACTGGTTCATTTTACAGAAAACAAAAGCTGCTCACAGACACAAGAATCTTCCTCAATGGCCTGTGAGTGGCAGAGCTTGTGAAAGGAAGTTGATTCACTGAGAGTGAACCAGAACTCAGGAAGACCAGTAAGTATCCAGGAAACAACACCACCATCTAGGCCTGTGGTGACGGCGGTATTATCATGAATTCCTTCCTGACAGTCAAATGCTTCCGGGCAGAGGCGATAGTTTTCCTGACCCACCCAAATGGATAATGACCCAGGCGTGATGTTCCTCAGGAGAGAAAAAAGTGTGTACGAGGAAAGGAAGGGGATGTCTCCCAATCGTAAACACCGATATGCGGACAAGTTGCACCTTAGAAAAGAGCAGCCGTGCGCATGACGCACTTCCGGCCTCCAAGCGACCCACGCGGGTGACGCACTTTCGGCTCCTAGCGCCTCTGGCTAGTAGTGCACTTCTGGCCTCTGTTTTGAGTACCCGCTCAAAGGGGCCAAGGTGCAAGGACTCACGGTTCGGCGGAGCTTGGGTTGGGAGTGAGACAGCATAGCGGTCCAGACTGGTCCCTTGAGCATAGCTCAAACAAGGGGACGGGGAAGGGCGTCACTGTACAACTGTGGCTGTGTGGGACCTGGGTTTGCTTCTTGGAGGCTGTACAGCTGCAGGCTTTACTGCGCACACACTGGAGCTGCAGAAAGAAGCCCCCAAGGATGGGAGGATGACAGAAATGTCTGCAGATGGCACTGGAGCCAACTAAGAGATGGCCCCACTCTTAGTTGGGGATGGCTTAAGTCTTTAACCAAGGCTGTTACAGTGTCCGTTTCTTTTGAAGAGGCAGATTTGGAGACCTGTGTACAAACAAATATCATTGTCTCGTAGTCTTTTTTATGTTTTTGTTTGTTTTGTTTTGTTTTTGAGACCAAGTCTTGCTCTTGTCACCCAGGCTGGAGTGCAATGGCACCATTTCTGCTCACTGCAACCTCCGCCTCCCGGGTTCAAGTGATTCTCCTGCCTCAGCCTCCCGAGTAGCTGGAATTACAGGCGCCTGCCACCACACCCGGCATAAGCCACTGCGCCCGTCTAATTTTTTGTATTTTAGTAGAGATGGGGTTTCACCATGGTAGCCAGGATGGTCTCGATCTGCTGACCTTGTGATCTGCCCACCTCGGCCTCCCAAAGTGCTGGGATTAGAGGCGTGAGCCACCGTGCCTGGCCACAAGATACTCTTTAGAAGGGAATCTCTCAACACTTAAAAAAATCTAAGCAATAGGCCGGGCGCAGTGGCTCACGCCTGTAATCCCACCGGCTGGGCGTGGTGGCGGGTGCCTGTAGTGCCTGCTACTCGGGAGGCTGAGGCAGGAGAATGGCATGAACCCAGGAGGCAGAGCTTGCAGTGAGCCGAGATCACGCCACTGCACTCCAGCCTGGGCAACAGAGTGAGACTCTGTCTCAAAAAAAAAAAAAAAAAATGCCATAATCATATACCATACTCTGGGTGTCATGATGTGATAATACTCATAGCTTCAGTTAAAGATAGTGTAAGAGTTAGAGGGAGAGCTGGATAGTTAGGCTGTGAGGTAACCAGAAAGAAAGGTGGTTCCCACTGGAATCTAAGGAATGGTCGAAGCTTGAAAGTAATTATGTTTGATGGTAGAGACTGTGATAGACATGAGTATGAGTATTGTATTAGTTCGTTATCACAGTGCTATACAGACATACCTGAGACTGGGTAATTTATGGAGAAAAGAGGTTTAATTGGCTAACAGTTCCACAGGCTGTACAGGAGGCATGGCTGGGGAGGCCTCAGGATACTTACAATCATGGTGGAAAACAAAGGGGAAGTAGGCACAATCTTCACATGGCCACCAGGAGAGAAATAGCAAAGGAGGAAATGCAACACACTTCAAAACAGCCAGATCACATGAGAACTCACTATCATGAGAACAGCAAGGGGGAAATCCGCCCCCATGATCCAATCACCTACCACTATCCTCCTCCCCCAACACTGAAGATCATAATTCAGCATGAGATTTGCCTGGGGACACAGTGCCAAAACATATCAAGTATACATTTCCTTAGAGGTGATATATTGGCTGGGGAGACATGGTGATGTGAATTAGCTATTATTATTAATAATCTTGAAAACTCTGTGGGAGACTTTCTAGACAAATGAGAGTGGAAATTTTCTTCCTTCCCACTCCCTGCAAAACAAAAACAAGTTATTTCCAACTCTTTTTGTTTTTTATTTTAGTGTTCTCATCTTCTGCCCAAGAATACATTCAATTCTTCACCAAGTAAACACACAGGTTCCCATGTTTCTAAAGCCTAATAAAATTAACAATAAAGACTTGTTTTTGTTTTATATCCAGACTTAATAGTCATTTATGTAATGTAAATATCCAGAATAGGCAAATTTATAAAGTAAGAAAGTGGTTGTCTAGAATTGGGGGAAGAAGAGAGGTGTGTACATGTGTGTCTGTTAATTTTCTATTGCTGCTGTAACAAATTGCCATTAGTGGCTTAAAACAACACTAATTTATCTTAGAGTTTTGGAGGTCAGAAATCCAAAGTGGGTCTCACTGGTATAAATTCAGGATTTAGCCTAAGGAGAGAATCTGTTTCCTTGCCTTTTTCATCTTCTGGAGGCCACCCACTTTCCTTGACCCTTGGCCCCTTCCTCCATCTTCAAAGCCAGTGAAGTTGGGCCAAGTCCTTCCTGTGCTGTCATCTTTGTGGTTCTCTTTCAATTCCCTCTTTCACGTTCAAGAACTCTTACGATTACTCTGGACCCATCTGAATAATCCAAGATAATCATTTTTTTTAAGACAGGGTCTCGCTTTGATGCCCAGGCTGGAGTGAAGTGGCTCAATCAAGGCTCACTGCAGCCTTGACCTCCCAGGCTCAAGTGATCCTCCCAACTCAGCTAGTAGCTGGGACTGCAGGCATGTGCCCACACCTGGTCAATTTTTGTTCCTTTTTGGATATTTTTTTTTTTTTTTTTGGTAGAGACAAGGTTTTGTCATGTTGCCCAGGCTGGTTTGAACTCCCAGGCTCAAGTGATCTGCCCACCTGGGCCTCCCACAGTGCTGGGATTACAGATGTGAGCCACTGTTCCTAGCCCCAAGATAATCTTAAAGTTGGCTGACTAGCAACCTTAATTCCACCTGCACCTCAATTTCCCTTTGTCGTGTAACCTAACATACTCACAGGTTCTAGAGATCAGGACATAGACATTTTTGAGGAGAACAAAACGCCATTCTGCTTACCAGAGGGAAAGTGAACAGTGATTGCTGATGGTTATGCGGTGTCCTTTGGGGAGATGAAAATGTCCTGAAATGGATTGTGGTGATGCTTGCACAAGTCTGTGAACATACTGAAACCTACTTAATTTTATACTCTGCATGGATGAATTGTATGGTGTGTGAATTAAATGTTAATAAGGCAGGTGTGTGTGTGTGTTCAGTATTTCTAAAACTAAATTCTTTCCCTTTCTTGTCTGAAACCAGCTCCTCTTCTTCAATTCCTGATCTCAGCTAATGGCACCTTCATCTATCAGGTAATCCAAAATTCATGGCCATCACAAATTTCTCTGGCTGCCTTGTATTCAGTCATTTTAAAAAATGTCCACCGTTTTCACTTCCTAAATAGTTACTTAATATATCCCTCTTCAGACCTGGTCTTTCTTTCTTTTTTTTTTTTTTTTTGGAGATGGAGTTTCGCTCTTATTGCCCAGGCTGGAGTGCAATGGCGCAATCTGAGCTCACTGCAACCTCCACCTCCCAGGTTCAAGCAATTCTCCTGCCTCAGCCTCCCAAGTAGCTGGGATTACAAGCGCCCACCATTACGCCCGGCTAATTTTTGTATTTTTAGTAGAGGCGGGATTTCACCACGTTGACCAGGCTGGTCTCAAACTCCTGACCTCAGGTGATCTGCTGGCCTTGGCCTCCCAAAGTGCTGGGACTACAGGCTGAGCCACCGCGCCCGGCCCACTGACCTGGTCTTTCTTAACGTGTCTGGGTCTTTACCTCTAAGGAGGGCAGCTTTTTTGTCCAACTTCCCTTTGGCAATCTGATGACACCTTCAAAACCAATGAAAATACAATTAAACAGTTTTTTTAGAATTTGTGATACAGAAATGTAAGTGCATCTTTACCAATGTGATGAAATGAAATGACAAGACTTAAAGGTGGGCGTCTAACAAGAATAATTTCAAATTAGTGACGAGAATAGCCATATTCTGAGATCTGCATCTACTGTAATGTGATATGAAAATATCTGTGATTTCTATCGGTGACAGTCACATGTGCGGCCGATACTACTGTAGTTTGTTGCCAACATATAACAGAAGAAAATGCTAAATTTCGGTTAGAGATTAGCGAAAACAATGATAAACTTTCTTTCCTATTCAAGGTCTCTGAGGATCCCCGGGGGTGAAACTCCTCCTGGGGGGTAAAAGCACACAACCACTGAGAAGAGCGCTGCGGCATCCTAGAGAGGACGCGTGTGAGGCTGGGTGCAAGGGCAACGTAGTGACGCACTTCCGTTCACGGACCGCTTTCTGTTTTTCCTGAGGTGAGTGTTGGGGTTTGTCGCCCAGGAGTCCTTGCTAGGCTCAGGCACTTCACCTGTAGAGAAGGCAGTCGGCTTCGTCCCTGATGCCTCAGTGGAGGGAGACAGGGCGGCCCCTCCAGGTCCCGGCAGCGGAGGCTGCTTCCGGCCCGTCCCGGTCTCCATCTGATGCCTTCGCTCCCCCTCGCCCGCGTCGGCGCCTTGGGAAATGTAGGCTGTGGATATGGGTGTCTGGATTGAAGGGATGCCTGTGTTCTCGACGCCGCCCAAACCCATCTGCTCATTGGACCACAGCTGCTTGCTGAGCAGCAATGTGCCAGTTGCTGCTCTAGATTCCGGGGATGCAGCGGTGAATGAGGCGGGGCGTGGGCCCCGCCCCCAGGAAGCTTTCCGCCCAATGGGAAAGTCATATATTAATCAAATCTGGTCGTTTCACTCCACCTGCCCATGACTTAGTGCATGTAGATCGAAGACCAAGTTCTTGACTTGCGCAAAGCGTGGCTTTGTCCCTTGTGACTTCTTCAGCAACATCTAGCAGCACACTCTCCCTTGACTGCTACTACAGTCTTCTTGATCCTTGACTTCTAGAACATGATTTTGCGTATGCTGTTATTTTGTAAAGATTTCCTTCATACCTTAGTTAATTTATATTCTTAAGCTTTCCCATCCAGGTTAGTTTCCCCTGGCAGTGATAAGTTGTGAACTGAAAAGTTATTTGAGAGAATCTTGATTAATGTGTCTTTCCTTTAGACTAAGCTCTGTGCGGGACGGGGTTGTGCCCCTTCTCTCTACTTCATCTCTTGTGTGTCACACGTGGCCTTGTATGAAATATGTATGAGATAAATATTTATTGAATGAAGAAAGCACAAATCAATATATAATTTCAAACTGGGTTAAGTGGCATATAGGAAAAGGAATACGGCATGAGTGGAGCATTTAACAAGGGCACCTGACCTGGTCTGTAGAGAGATCATGATGTGAAGATGAAGGGTGGCTAGATTACTGGAGAGAATGGCAGGCGGAGAATCTCAGTTACAATGGTTCTGAGGTTGGAGAAGAGTAGTTCATACAGAAGAAACAGCAGGTATGAAGGTCTTGAGTTAGCATAGAGGAAACAAGGCCATTGTTACTAAACTAAGGGAAAAGAGGAGGGTAGTACAAGATGAGGCTCACAGAAAACAGCATCATGCATTGAGTCCCTGTAGGGAAGATAATGGCTTTTTATAGAATATTGCTGTTTAGAATACAAAGTGTCTGTAATCCGAGATGATATAGTTAAAACAATAACCCAGATGTCTTAGTGTGTTGAGGTGGCCCTTCAGGGTCCTTTGGTAATCAGTTTCTGGTTTTCACAGCCCTTGAATGGGGCAGTGAACAAAAAAGATGCCTGCTCCAGGTGCAAGTAAAGGAAGACTTACTCTGAGATTTTTCCTGAATTTTCTTGGCTATTCTTGTCTATTATTTTATATTAACCTTAAAATCATTTTGCCAGCTTCTAAAAGCATTCCTGTTAGGATTACTATTGGATAGAATTTAGTATAGTTATTAAAGACATGACTTGATGGGGTGCGGTGCCTCATGCCTGTAATCCCATCACTTTGGGAGACTGAGGTGGGCGGATCGCTTGAGGCTGGTAGTTTGAGGACTAGCCTGGGCAACATGATGAAACCCCGTCTCTACTAAAATTACAAAAATGAGCCAGGTCTGACAGCACATGCTTGTAATCCCAGCTACTTGGGAGGCTGAGGCAGGAGAATTGCTTGAACCCGGGAAGCAGTGGTTACAGTGAGCTGAGATCGCGCCATTGCACTCTAGCCCAGGTGACAGCAAGACTCTTGTCTCAAAAAACAAACAAAGAAACAAACAAAAACATGACCTTTGAAGCCTGGTAGATCTAGTGTGGGATCTGAGTTCATCCATTCACCAGCTGAGTGATCTTGGTAGAAGAAATTATTCTGTTAGCCTTGTCTTCTCATTTGGGAAAAATTAAAGGTTCAAAAGATTATTGTGAGGACTAAATAAGAGAATATGTATTTTTCATCCAAAAACATGATACTTGCTGTTTTTAACCTTTTATTTTTAACCTCAGTCAAATTAATTTTAAAAATAGAGGTCTGAGATTCTTCTTGTTAGGTTTTGCTCTGAGTTTATTGGTGTCTTTTGCTTGTTTTGCTCTTCATTTAGCTTGGTGTTGGTGAGGACATGCTCTGGTGTCCTAGGACAAGTTACTTATTCTTTCAAAATCTTTTTCCTCAGAATTAAAAACCTCATGGTATGATGTGGATTAAAAAGTACATATTTATACACCACTTACCCTGTGAGCATTTAGTAAGTGATTGCTGCTTGTTATTGGCAGATTTATTGCTTTAAAGAGAGCATTTTACTGGGCTGAGCTCACTGTTGGTTCTCTCTGTTTCTTCCTTCAGCCTTTGCCTGCTAGAGGGAGCCCAGGTCATGGCAGCCATACCTCTGAAAACTCCACACCAGGTGAGCAGTGGATTCCTGAGGTCAGCTTTATGGAGGTCTGATTTGAAGGAAATGAGGGGTAGTGGGAGGTGGATAAAGGTGATTCTGGCAAGTCTTAGGGCCAAAACAGTAGGAAAACCCCTGAGCCCAGGAGTTTGAGACCAGCCTGGGGAACGTGGCAAAACCCTGTCTCTACAGAAAATACAAAGATTAGCCAGGCATGGTGGTGTGCACCTATAGTCCCAGCTACTCAGGAGGCTGAGGCGGGAGGATCACCTGAGCTGGGAGGTCGAGGCTGCAGTGAGCTGAGATTGTGCCACTGCGCTCCAACCTGGGTGACAGAGCGAGACACTGTCAAAAACCCTATTCTTTTCTGTTAAAAAAAAAAAAAAAAAAAAAAAAAAAAAAAAGAGAGAGAGAGAGAGAGAAAGAACCGAAACCAAAAGAAAAAAACCCAAGAAGCATGAGGCTTGGTTGGCAGAAGCTGTTACAGATTGTCTTGGAGCTATAAAGATGAGCTAAAAGAGCTACCCAGCAGCAGTTTAATTCTAGAAGCATCATTTTCTAGGAAAAGCCATCGAGGAGCAGAGTGGATTGTGCCAGGAGAGGCTGAGCTCCCTCTACAGGATGCTCTTCAGTACAGGCAGCGCAGCCCTTTATACAAGAATCGAATGGGAGTTGGATGAGATAGGCCCATCAGTGCAAACCATGACTCTGTGCTTGTTTCATGGGCATAAGGTTTGGGGCAGGGTGAACACATGTGGGAACAGATAGATTGGCTGGGAATAGGGAGTACCTAATAGGAACAGATGGGTCCTGAGATACCATTTGAAGCAAATTGTCCACTTGTAGGTACAACACTAAAAGACTGAAAATATTTACTAAATCAAAGAGATTTTTGCCCTAGGAAGGTTAACTAATAAGAGACTTTTTTCCTAGGGTTTAACAAATGTTAAATAACATTTTATGACAGTAAATTTTATATCCTAATGGAAGCTTTTCTGGTAGTGAGAGAAGTTCCAGATTTTTCGTTGTAAAAATAGTCA
Organism: Mandrillus leucophaeus; assembly: GCF_000951045.1. Classification (NCBI taxonomy): domain Eukaryota; kingdom Metazoa; phylum Chordata; class Mammalia; order Primates; family Cercopithecidae; genus Mandrillus; species Mandrillus leucophaeus. Next base: position 4,400,586 of record NW_012101698.1, read on the forward strand.
TATAATGGTCTAATATCCAGTTCTTTCACCTTTTCTCATTACCCATCCCTCACAGGACTTTCCCTCAAGCCCCTACCTGTCCCCTCTGTCCCACAGTCTGGCCCGGAGCCAGAGGATTGGCTCTGTGGCAGCAGGAACCTGTTGTTTTAGGAGATGGTGACCTTCGAGGATGTGGCTGTGCACTTCACCAAGACAGAATGGACTGGACTTTCCCCTGCCCAGAGGGCCCTGTACAGAAGTGTGATGTTGGAGAATTTTGGGAACCTGACTGCTTTGGGTAAGGCCATTTTCCTCCTAGGACTCAGATCTGCACTTTTCCAGTTTCCTTCCTTCTTTTACAGCCTGGGAGGAGGGGTGTGGAGTGGAGAGGAGAGGTTGTCTCTTGTGTCCTCCACTGAGTGACTGCAGAGCTGAGGCTCAGTGACCAACTTCAAAGATTGCTGGGTAGGGAGAGGTCTTGGGTCACTTTGGTCTCTCAATGAAGGGAATTACTGTCCCCTGGTAAGAGTATGTCCCATCTTCCATGGGGCTTCCAAGGTAGTAGTTGTTGTCTGGGGAAGGGCGTGTCCCCTTCCCTGTGTTTGCTTATACCTTGTGGATCTCACTGACTTACTTATCCTTGAGTGTTTTTTTAAGGAAGAAGTAACAAATGCTCAGTTTCCTCTTGATCAGAATCTCTTTGGCCTTCTCCAGTTGAGAACCCTCTTCTATGAGTCTTATTCTTACTGAGACTCCTGGGATTTTCCTTCTTTTGACACAGCAGATACAGGGCTGAAAAGTACCATTTTCTTCTGTTTTCAGGGTACCCAGTTCCCAAACCTGCACTGATCTCACTTCTGGAGGGAGGGGATATGGCTTGGGGCCTGGAAGCACAGGACGATCCCCCGGCAGAGAGGACCAAAAACATCTGTAAAGGTAGGTGAGGCAGATTTAGAACCAACAACTGTAGAGTTTTATGGAGCACTATATTTTAAAATGAACCATGCTGGGCAGGATTTAAATAGAATAGATGATTTCACCTAATAGGTAAAATATGAAACCTTTTCCACCAATCTTAACTCTTACCAACATGTAATCACTCAGTATGTCTCATCTGCAATCCTTGAATCCATTGCTCCTTTCTGAGTTTCAAGATTGCCTACCTTAGTTGTCCTCCTTGGTTGGGATGGATTTATTCAGGAGCAGTGTTTGAGCAACTTGCCATGTACCGAACTTTGTTTAAGAAGTTCTGGAAGATACAAGTTATGGAGACAGATGTAAAAAGCGAAAAAGAAAAGTATTAAGTGCTATTGGGAATGGGATGGAGAATGTGAAGGTAAAATGGGCCAGATCTTCCCAAAAGTTGGCCATAAACGGGGAGAGTTGCGTCATGTAACACTAGGAAGTCATGGCATGGGAGGAGCTTTTTGAATTCATAGGAATTCAGAGCTGAGCACAGAGTGTGAGGTTCCTTTAGAATAGGCAAGTGGATAACTAGAGCAGGCCATTGAGAAGGTGGGTGGAGAGTCTGAGATAAAAGACAGGTCTGAAAGGGTACTCTAACACAGCTGGGTTGAAATGACCCCCAGGAAGAAAAAAGGAAGGCGGAATCTTAACCATTAAGGGATATTTAATTTCAGTGAGAGAAGGAAGAGAAAGTAGACAGTCAAATAGTCTGATGGGGGCCACCAAGAGCAAATAGTGAGATTGAAGGCAGAGGCAGGAGTTTCAGAGCAGGTGGTTTGCAGAGAGCAAGTAACATGGAAAATGGTGAAGCTGGCACAGCACTTCAGCCTCTTATTCTAAGAATCTGAAAAAGAATCATCAAGACAATTGAGAACCTGGTGGTCTGTTCTCACATGCTTCCTCTCTCTGGTGATGATTCTTTTTCAGACTCTTGATTACCATGTTTACTTCAGTCTCAGATTACTCCTCTCCCAACATTCTCCTTCGGGGTTCCCTTACTTACACTCATACGATGAACTTGATTAACCATCACATGAGTCCCAGGTAACCCAAATTAATGTTAAAACCAAGCCCAACATTTCATATAAAATAGATTGACTTTAACTCATTCAAAATGTCATCCAATCTTTACGAACACAAATGCCATTTTATGGGCTGTTTGTCTCCTTTTTGCTGATAGGAGAAAGAATACTATCAGTCTAGGTGTGTCTAAGTAAACTGTTCATCCCTTTTCAAATAGTCTAGGGTGGTAGTTTCTCTGCATGTTTGAGTTTCAGCAGTTTTAGGGCATTTTCTCATCATATGTAGTCCATCTGTGGGTCTGCAGTTAAGAACCTCTGGACTAGGTAATCTTACAACATATTAAGAATAATGCTCTCTAAGCACTTCTATGTTTTTCTTTTTCTCTGTCTTGCCACAACCCAGTGTCCTTAATGTTCAATGTCTTAAGTCTTTTGGGACATCTGCAGGGTGTGAGTTTTTAAAAAGAAAAACAATTCATCCTTTGCTTTTGCTTTCTGATTGATGCTGTTCTGTTTCACTTTCTGATGCTGAGTATTGCCAGCCCCAACATCACTACTTGTTCTTAAGACCTGTGCCTTTGGCATTTTGTAGGCTGTAAGTAGCATCAATTCGAAAGATATTAGATCATGCCAGGGACAACCAGAAGTCATTCAAATATTAGAGTGGAAAAGCTTAGGAAGGAGTCTCATGTGTGATGTGTCCACTGATACTCTGTTCCACCTCGATGTTCTCTGCCTGTGTGATACTTGGCACTTTCATTTTAACAGCCTTTTCTTCCCAGCGTGCTGATGTGAAAGTTGAAATGATCTCTTTTAAAGCCTTACCATTTTCAATGCTCTATTGTTTCTAGCATAGTTCTCAGGTGGCATTATTTGTGTTTTCTATCTCTTATGTCAGATGTTGAGACCAACATTGACAGTGAGTCCACATTAATCCAGGGAATTTCTGAAGAAAGAGATGGGATGATGTCACGTGGTCAGCTGAAGAGTGTCCCTCAGAGAACTGACTTCCCAGAAAAATGTAATGTGAAAAAGCACCAGAACATCCCCACAGTGAAAAATACCCGAGGAAAGGTTCCAAGAATCCCCTGTGCAAGGAAACCTTTCATATGTGAGGAGTGTGGGAAATCCTTCAGCTACTTTTCTTACTATGCTAGACACCAGAGAATCCACACTGGGGAGAAACCTTTTGAGTGTAGTGAGTGTGGAAAAGCCTTTAATGGCAATTCTTCATTAATTCGGCACCAGAGGATTCACACTGGAGAGAAACCCTATCAGTGTGAGGAGTGTGGGCGAGCCTTTAATGATAATGCAAATCTGATCAGGCATCAGAGAATCCACAGTGGGGACAGACCCTATTACTGTACAGAGTGTGGAAATAGTTTCACCAGTAGTTCCGAGTTTGTTATACATCAGAGAATCCACACTGGGGAGAAACCCTATGAGTGTAATGAATGTGGCAAAGCTTTTGTTGGTAATTCACCCCTACTTCGGCATCAGAAAATCCACACTGGAGAGAAACCCTATGAGTGTAATGAGTGTGGCAAAAGCTTTGGAAGGACTTCCCACCTAAGCCAACATCAGCGTATTCACACAGGGGAAAAGCCTTATTCTTGTAAAGTATGTGGACAAGCCTTCAATTTTCATACAAAACTAACTCGACACCAGAGAATTCACAGTGAGGAGAAACCCTTTGACTGTGTAGATTGTGGAAAAGCCTTCAGTGCTCAGGAACAATTAAAAAGGCATCTAAGAATTCATACTCAGGAGTCTTCCTATGTATGTGATGAGTGTGGAAAAGCCTTCACTAGCAAAAGAAATCTTCATCAGCATCAAAGAATCCATACTGGAGAGAAACCCTATGAGTGTAGTAAGTATGAGAAGGCCTTTGGGACTTCTTCCCAGCTAGGTCTTCTTGAGCATGTCCACTCTGGAGAGAAGCCTGTGCTGGACATTTGTCGTTTTGGCCTCCCAGAATTTTTTACCCCCTTTTACTGGTAATAGTACACTCCGGTGAAATGTACTGAGTGGATTCCATCTTCTACTCAGGAATGGAATGTGTGACACAGGCCTGACTCAGCCTCTGATCCATCCCTCAAGCCACAGTTACTGATGCAGATGTCAGTAGATGGTCCAGTTAGAGTCCCAGGATTGCAAGAGCTAATAGGAAGAAATATTCTCTGCGCCCCCACACCCCCATTGGTTTTAACGCTGAGAAGAACTCCTAGACTCTCACAGAGGCTGAGAATGAAGTCCTCACAGCAAAAAAGCCATCTGAGAATTGGAGAGCAGTCAAAGACTGAAGATAATGTTTGAACAGCCACATTAAACCATGCCTAAAGCTAAAAATACATACGGGTTTTTGAATTGCAGCAGCCAATAAATTCCATTTTCATTTGTTTGGTTTTGGCTTTGGCACGTTTGAGTTAGGTTTTCTTCCTTTGGAACAGAATTTTGACTTAAACAGTGTTGTCAGTGTAGCAGTTGTTTGAAGTCTTCAGGGATAACATACCCGATGGAGAAATGTTTTGTGTGTATGATATGTGGGAAAGTCTTTAGTTAGAGTCATGGCAGCTCCTAAACCCCATGATTGTGATGAGATTGGGAAGCCCATTGTAACACTGGAGAGCCCAGGTTATATCAGACACCACCAGTAGATAGAAGTTCTAACAACTTGAGCTCTGTAACAAAAATCTCCTTGTACTACAAAATTATGTCTGCACCAGTGACTCCATTCTCAGGAAGAGTCTTAACTAGGAAACTAAAAGCTTTCACTCTTAAAGCTTTCATTTTCTGTTTATTCAGTTTTTTATTTGGAATGGATGCTACTCTAGGCCTTAAACTGGGAAATGCCAGGCTATTGTAGCTATTATAGCTTGGCATTTGCCATCTTAATTCCTAGGACAGCATGCCCGCTTTGCCCTTTGCCCTGGCTAGGGAACCAAGGAAATGCCACGGTTCTCGGTCATAAGACACACTGCAGAGATCTCTCAGTAGGAAAACAGCTGGCCCTTTGGTGATGAATGTAAACTGCACCCTTTTTTTCTCACATGTGCCCTTCTGCTGCCAGCCAGTGTTGGAATCTCCCTACCCAATTCCAGACTTATTTACTCAGTCTAGCACCTAGGTGGCTTCACAACCTCTTCCTTACTTGTCAGCAGATGGATGAGCAGTTGTATCATGTGCTTGGGTTGATCAATGAATGATAGACTTGGGGAATTAAGTAAACACTTTTTAATTGAAGTATAACACACACAAAAATGCATGAGTCAGCCAGGCGCGGTGGCTCACACCTGTAATCCCAGCACTTTGGGAGGCTGAGGTGGGCGATTCATGAGGTTAAGAGATGGAGACCATCCTGGCCAACATGGTGAAACCCCGTCTCTACTAAAAATACAAGAATTAGCTGGCGTGGTGGTGCGTGCCTGTAGTCCCAGCTACTCGGGAGGCTGGGGCAGGCAAATCGCTTGAACCTGGGAGGCGGAGGTTGCAATAAGCCGATATTATGCCACTACACTCCAGCCTGGCGACAAAATGAGACCCCTTCTCAAACAATAAAATAAAACCGTTGAGTCATGGTTGTACAACTTGAATTTTTACAAAGAACATAGCCTTATACTCACCAAGATAAATTAATAGAACACAGCACCTTAGAAGTCTCCCTGTACCTTATTATAGTCCGTACAGAACCTCTACCCTGACTTCTATCACCAGAAATTATTTTGCCTGTTTTTGTTCTTTTGTGTCAATGGAATCATCAGTACAGATTCATTCTCATTGCTATGTAGTATTCCATTACATGAATATACTACAATTTATTGCTTATTGTTGGTGGGCATTTGGGTTATTTCTAGGGGGATCTTTTTGAAGGCAGAAAATCTGAAAGCCACTCAGAAAAAAAACCGGTTAAAGTAACCATGGTTAGGGACTGCTTCAAATGGTGCTGCATCAACCCAGCTGCCCTGTAGTAAATAACAGCAGATATATATATATATATATCTTGGGGATATATATATATATATCTCTCTCTATATATATCTATATATATATATATCTATATATATATCTATATATATATCTATATATATATCTGCTGTTATTTTGGTACTTAACATGTGACAGAGACTTTCCTAGTCACTACACACATTTACTCAATATGATAACTTTATGAAGAGTGTGCTATAATTAGCTCCATGTTACAGCTGAGAAGACATTAATTAGGTTTCCTAAGGACACAGTAGTGGAGTAGGTATTCAAACACAGGCAGTCTGGTTTCAGAACTCATGTTCTAGCTGTTGTGCAGTATGGCCCTATAGAAGTTGTATGTAAAGTATGTGACACTGTGTCTTGGTAAAGGAAGAGAGATTGTTGGAAGGAACAGATGTGGTCCTTAGGGGTGGAGGCGAATATTAGGATCAAGTCAAGATGGGGAGGCTGCATTTGGTTTCACACAATGGGAGGTGGAGAATTGGCATCAGAGAGGAAATGATAGGTTGAGATAGAATCATAAAATATGTCCAGTACAAACTGTCCCACTAGAGTTGTCATTGAGGGAGGTAGCATGCCTCTAGTGGGGAGAGGATCTGGTTCTTAGTACTGCCTCCCTGTCTTATTGGCTGTGTACCTCTCAGCACCGTCTGAAAATGGATGTCTTCATATCATGTACCTGAACCAGAGAGCTGGCTCCGCTGAGGTCCAAGTGAGCTTTGTACCTGCCGCCCCAACCACCCCACTTCAGCTTTGAGGTATAGGGATAGCTAAGTGAGGTTTGTTTCCTTTTCTCTGTTCTTCACTACTGAGTAGTTAGCTCCCTTGGCCCCTGACCCCAGTGCCACTGTCAGGAATCCCCCTCGAATTGAGTAACTGTCCTTGAATCAGTTATGATTAATGTATTAGTTTGCTTTGGCTTAACAGAAATCGATTCTGACAGTTCTAGAGGCTAGAAGTCTGAACACAATTTCCCTGGGCAGAAGCAGTTTGTCAGCAAAGCTACACTCCCTCAGAAGGCTTTAGGGCAGAATCTGGTCTGTCTTTAATCTGCTGGTGGCTGCCGGCATTCCTTAGTGGCAACATCACTCCAGTCTGTGCTGTCTTCACATCACCTTCTCTGTGTCCAATCTCCCTGGTCTCTCTCTCAGAAAGGCATTTGTGATAGCATTTAGGACTCATCCAAATAGTCCAGGATAATTCCTTATCTTAGGACCCTTAATTTAGTGACCCTGCAAGAACTTTGCCATTTAGGGCAACATTCACAGGTTCCAGAAATCGGGACCTGCTATCTTTGGATGGCTGTTACTCAGCCCACCACCGTCACTGAGGTTCATCTGTATATATCAGAAAACCCTAAACAAGACACCCTAATACAAGATAGAATTTTTCTCAGGAGTCTCGAGATAGCCCAGGGCAGCTAAGGGAGTTCTACAGTGTTAGTGGGGACTGAATCTCCTTCCAAAGTACCACTTGGCCATCCTCAATGGGGCCATTATCCTCATGGTCCAAGGTGGCTGCTAGAACTCCAACCATCAAGGGCTTGTTCCAGACAGTAGAGGAAGGGGAAGAAGAACATGCCACTTCGCCGTAAAGAAGACTTTCTGTAAGTACCACAGAACACTTCCAGTTAAATGTTTATTTCAAGAACTTAGTCACATGACTATACCTGGCTCCCGAGGACACGATATCCTTCAGTTGAGTGGCAGTGTACTACATCAAATAACTTCGAGACTTTGTTTAGGAGGAAGAAGGAGAACAAGTGTTTGAGTGGGTAGCTAGCAGCCTCTGCCATGGCGCATGACTGCCATCGAATTCTACATGTCTAAAAGCTTTGGATAAGGAAAAAAAATTGGTGTACAGCTGGCTGTGCTATTTGAATTTCAGTGTGCATAACAACTCTAGGATAGGCGCTATATTTATCCCCAGTTTACATGTTGGGAACAGTGAAATGCAGCAGATTGATGGGAGAACAGAGCAGATGCCTCTGAGATGCACGCCCATCACTTTGGCACACCTCTTGCTTTTGCTGTAGCTGTGGTGAACAGTTATATGTGAACTTAGATCTCCCCTTGCACTGCTCAGACACTCCACATGCCTTCTGACATTCTGCCTCAGGCACTTTTCCAGAGCTCACTCAACTAGGAAGCACAGCCTGTGAATACATAGGGCAAGTTAGCAATCCCAGAAAAACCCTTAATGATGCTGGACAAGAGCTTGAGGATAAAGGTTCCAGTTTCCCATCTTTCAAGTGGACAATTAGAGGAGGAATTCTTTATTCTTTTCTGGAGGTCCCAGTGCTCATAGCATCAACCTTTAGAACATTTTATATTGTCATTTCCTCCTATCCTGTCTCACTCCTTGGGCTCTTTTAGTCCTGCTTCCTGGGATCATCTCCTGAATAAATGTGCATTCGAGTCCTTGTCTCAAGCCCTGCCTTCAGGGAAACCCAAACTAAAGGAGTGAGACAGAACTTTCAGGCAATAAGAATGTGTCTTATATTCCAGTAGTGAATATTAGTCTACTCAACTGAAATTCTTTAGATGTTAGAGGATGGCCCAGATGAGCATTTTTGTGATGAAATCCTATTCTGTTTTCAGTGGTGGCTGCACATTTCTGATTTCTACTTCAAAGAAGCTTCCTCTCAGAGCAACTATGCTCTGGGGCACAAAGTCTATCTGTGTGTCACTGAAGTGCACAATCTTAGATAGACTAAGTTGTTTAAATAACTGTAGCTCTGTGTGGCCAGGAGTTAAAACATGGTAAATATCACAGTTATCAACTTGTAAGGAGGACCTGGCAATGAATGTCCCTCAGATTATCAACTAAAACGAGCACTTGGAGCCATGCAGATAAAATAATCCTTAGAAGTGTGCCACATACAATAAATGATTTTATTATTACTCACTTTTTTTTCTTTTTTTTTTTTTGACACAGGGTCTTGCTCTACCACCCAGGCTGGAGTGCAGTGGCACGATCATGGCTCACTGCAGACTTGACCGCCCAGGCTCAAGTGATCCTCGTACCTCAGCCTCCCTAGTAGCTGGGACTACAGGCATGTGCCACCACACCCAGCTTGTTTATATATA
>NW_012101698.1:4409678-4416705 GCF_000951045.1 Mandrillus leucophaeus
TTTTTTTTTTTTTTTTTTTTTTTTTTTTTTGAGATGGGGTCTCACTTGTCACCCAGGCTGGAGTGCAGTGGCATGATATTGGCTCACTGCAACCTCTGTCTCCGGAGTTCAAGCGATTCTTCTGCCTCAGCCTCCTGAGTAGCTGGGACTACAGGCAAGTGCCACCACGCCTGGCTAATTTTTGTATTTTTAGTAGAGATGGAGTTTTACCATATGGGCCAGGCTGGTCTCGAACTCCTGACCTTGTGATCCGCCCACCTCGGCCTCCCAAAGTGCTGGGATTACAGGCATAAGCCACAGTGCCCAGCAGTTTATGTATTTTTTGTAGAGACAGGGTTTCACTATGTTGCCCAGGCTGATCTAGAACTCCTGAGACCAAGCAATCCTCCCACCTTGGCTTCCCAAAGTGCTGGAATTACAGACATGGGTCACTGTGCCTGGCAACAATTATTTGGTGACTTCTGTGTGCTAAGCAACATGCTAGATGATAGCACATAACAGAACATGTTACTGATGAACAACATGGAACTTCTCTCCAGTTCCTGGTGCCACTGCCCTGTTCTGAGCCACCAACATTTCTTTCCTAGACTACCACAATTGCTCATAAGGAGTCTCCCCACTTCTGCTCTTGAATCTTTCTAATCTGTCTGCCAGTCAGCAGTCGGAGTGTGCTTTTTAAAATATGAAACATAGCATGCTTTTCTTAAAACATTTCAGTGGGTTTCCATTGACCGTGGAATAAAATCCGAACTCTAACATGGCCTGCAAAGCTGTAATGACATCGTGGCGTAGCACTTCATCCCTCTTCTCTCCCCATGATGTGTCAAGCTTTGTTTTTTTTTTTTTTTCTTTCTTTTTTTCCCCCACTGAAGGGCCTACACATGTTATTCCTCCTGCCCGGAATGCTGTCTCTTTGATTATGTGCCCAGATATTTCATTCTTATCTTTCAGGTCTCAGCCCAAGATCACTTCCTCAGGTCTTTCCTTACCTCCAAGTTAAAATGGTATTCCCTTCATATTATCTCCTAAACTAACCTTGCTCTATCTCCTAAACACCTTGCTCTTTACCTCCCTCACACAAATGAAAGTTTACAGTAATATATTTATCCAGGTGTGGATTTACTTAAAACTTGTGTCCCCCACTACACTCTATGTTCTACAAAGACTGTAACATGTAAGCTTTGTTTTTTTTCATCTACAAAATAGATATAATACCTTTTGGATGTTCTTCAGTATGGATGTGAAGAAAGCATTACATAATAAACATAAATGTGTCTAATAATAAGGTGCAATTCCGATGAAAGATGTCTTTGGGCCAGGCATGATGGCACATGTCTATAATCCTAGCACTTTGGGAGACTAAAATGGTTGGATCACTTGAGGCCAGGAGTTCCAAACCAGCCAACACAGCATAGCGAGACCCCATCTCTACAAAAAAGAGAAAAGAAAAATGTGTTTCCTTGGCTCAGAACACCTGAATGCAAGCTAACTCACTAGGAAAGGAGTATAAGGTAGTTGAATAAAGCAATTGGGACACACGAAGTTTCAAATTTTATTACATTTTTATTATGTTCAAATAGTGTTGAGGTAATTTATTGTTAACAACAAGAACAATACATAGTTCCTTGTCTTTTAAATCTTTCAAATACAAATAATTGATGTTTACAAAAATTTTTACGATGTAAGAAAGCTTCCCAAAAGAGCCTCTCTTAGCCATTTGGGTCCACAATAAATTCCCATCCTTGGAATCTCTGGATTTTGAGGCAGAGTGATAGAGAAGACAAGTAGAAACTGGGGCACTGGGTGATATATGTCAGGTTCTGACCATATGAGTTCAAAGAAAGGACTAGGGTGAGACTAAGTATCTGGATATCAGGCTTAAAATATAGCCAGCAGGAGGCCGGGCGTGGTGGCTAATGCCTGTAATCTCAGCACTTTGGGAGGCCGAGGCGGGTGAGTCACCTGAGGTCAGGAGTTCTAGACCAGCCTGACCGATATGGTAAAAACCCATCTCTAGTAAATGTACAAAAATCAGCCAGGCGTAGTGGCAGGCGCCTGTAATCCCAGCTACTCGGGAGGCTGAGGCCAGAGAATCGCTTGAACCCGGGAGGTGGAGGTTGCAGTGAGCTGAGATCAAGCCACTGCACTCCAGACTGGGTGACAAGAACAAGACTCCTTCTTAAAAAAATAAAAATATATATAGTAAGAAGGGACCAACACACCAGGTTGGAGGACAATGGTTCTGAGTCCAGCCCCAGAACCTTGGAGAGCTCCACAGACACCGTACTGAGTCGGAGCTAGCACCTTGGACAGCACCACGGTTTTTCTGTTTTCTACTGCTGTCCTTTGTACCTGGATGACATTATAAACACACGTTGCAGTGGTCACTGTTAATTTCCTGGGACTTTCGACTCCTGTGTACCTGGCAATTGTAATCCTCTAAAATCAGCAGTCTTTTAGAAGGTTCTTTATGACACGGTGGGGGTTGAGATTCTTTCTCTTCCTTCTAGGAACTTCAGCATCAGAGCTGATAACTGGACCAACTCCCTTGGGAGGTCTATGGGATTGGTACCTAGTATCATTGTGTTATTCTGGAGGCCAACGTCCTTCAAGTTGGGGGGAAATGTGTAATACCTGGTTGTACTATGTAAGGAAGAATGCTCAGGGCTCTTCCTAGGGACATATAAGCAAACTATCAGGCAATACATGTGAGAAAGATGGTATGTTGTATTGATTTGGAGGCAGGGCTTGATTCTTTTTCACACCCTCTCCTCACTTGTTAACCCCAACCTGTTAACCTATTTTCAGAAACATACAATGGATTGGATCTGCTTTCTCTGGTAAAAAGCTTCTGAACTTGATTGTTGTTAGCAAGTTTCTATGAGGTTATGCACAAAAAACTTTGAAGGAGTTTGGCACTGTAGGTCTTTCTCCTAGTTATAATATGTCATATTAACAAACTTATGCATTACTAACGTCCTTATTGACAAATAAAAAAGTGTAATCAGGTCCACAAATAATTTAGAGGAGAGGAAAAGTTAATATTAATTGAGCAACTACTGAATCCCAGTCCCTGTTGTATGTACTTTAAGTAAAAAAATATATGTAGTATTTACAGCAACTGTGCACTATTATCTCATTTTTCAGATGAATCAATGGAATTTCAGAAAAGCTAAGTGGTTGTCCAAGGTCTCATAGTTAGTAGGTGAAGAAATCAGGACTTCTCAGTCCTGTACATTTATTTTTAATTTTCTTTTCTCTGTGTTTCTTTTTGAATAGTTTCTATTGCTATGTCTTCAAATTCACTCATCTTTTTTTCTATAATGTCTAATCTGCTGTTAATCCCATCCAATGTATTTTTATTGCACATTATAGGTTTTCATCTTTAGAAGTTTGATCTGGGTCTTTTTTATATCTTTCATTTCTCCACCAAAGTTTTAGATGTATCAGATGTGGTTGTAATAACTTTTAAATGTCATTGGCTATGAGTTCTGTTGTGACTATTTCAGAAGTCTCTCAGGATTAGTTTTTAATGTAATTTCTTGAATTGTAAGTTACTGGTCCAAGTAGGTAGTATTAATTTAAACTCTATACTTAGTGATGCAAACTATGAGTATAAATTTTTAGAAGACATTTCTACTACCACTTCAAAGCTTAGGCAAGGATCACAAGATTCTTTGTTATCTCTCTTTGTTCATGAGATTTTTAAAAAAATTATCCTTTCATGAGTCCAGGCATTTGGATGAATATATGTGTGTGAGAAAAGTCTCTGTTCCTATTCCTTGTTCCTATAATATGCCTCCTGCATATTATAATTCTTTCTCAGATATCAAGACTTACAACTCTTCACCATTCCCACTCCTGTTGGCCAAAGCATCAGCTGAGCTCTTCAGTCCAAACCAACCCCTCTGGTTTTAGTTTCTTGTTTGGTTTTGGTACCTGGGTACACTTTCCTGTGAGTTAAGTATTTAAAATCATGTTAGAATAAAATCTTATTCTAAATTTCTAGATTCTAGTTTATATTATTTGCTACATTGCCCTCAATAGAATTCTGCCTAATAATATTTATTGTCTTAAACTTATTGTTGTGAGATACTAATATAGCTATGCCATTTTTCCTTTAACTTAATACTTGTCAGATATATCTATTTTCCATTCTTTGACTTTCAATACTTGTGCATTCCTAAGTTTCAGTAGTACCTTATAAGCATCTTCCTTCCTTCCTTCCTTCTCTTTCCTTGTCTTTTCTTTCTTTTCTTTCTTTCTTCTCTTCTCTTTCTCTCTCTCTCTTTTTTTTTTCTTTTTTTTGACACAGTCTCACTCTGTTGCCCAGGCTGGAGTGCAGTGGGATGATCTTGGCTCACTACAATCTCCGCCTCTTGGATTCAAGCAATTCTCCTGCCCCAGCTTTCTCAATAGCTGGGATTACAGGTGTGTGCCACCACGCTGGGCTAATTTTTGTGTTTTTAGTAAAGACAAAGTTTCACCATGTTGGCCAGGCTGGTCTCGAACTCCTGAGCTCAGTTGATCCACCTGTCTTGGCTTCCCAAAGTGCTGGGATTATAGGCATGAGCCACTGTGCCCCGCCACTTCTAATATTTTTTCTACGTAAACTTTAGAATCATTTTCACAAGTTTTAAAACAAATCCTATAGGGGTCTTATTTAGTATAACGTTGGACTTATGGATTAAATAAAGTATCCTTCTTACTGAAGGATTACCTGTGCCTTTCCATTTACACAAGGGGTTTTCATTGGTTTAGTCCCCAAATGTTTAAAATTTTCTTGATATATGTCTTATACATTTATTCGTAAACTTATTCCTATATATGTTTGGTTGCTTTGAGAATAAGACCTCACCCTACCCTAGTACATTTCTCCACATAGATTAAATGATTTGTTCACAGAACTCACAACGTCAATAAGTAAGTAAAAATTTTATAGCATGAAAACAGCCTTGAACTCCTGGAATGAACATCAACCAGACTGTTGTTTTGCCACAGTTTTAACAAGAAGCAGCAGGCAAAGCCATCTTTACTCTGTCCCATTAAAACTGGAAACAACAAGAAAGATTTTTTCTTTTTTGAGACAGAGGTTTGCTCTTGTTGCCTGGGCTGGGGTGCAATGGTGCAATCTCAGCCCACTACAACCTCCGCCTCCTGGGTTCAAATGATTCTCCCGCCTCAGCCTCCCGAGTAGCTGGGAATACAGGCATGCGCCACCACGCCCAGCTAATTTTGCATTTTTAGTAGAGACAGAGTTTCTCCATGTTAGTCAGGCTGGTCTCGAACTCCCAACCTCAGGTGATTCCCCCCACCTCAGCCTCTCAAAGTGCTGGGATTACAGGTGTGAGCCACCACACCCTACCAATAAAAAAGATTTTTTAACATGAGAAGATTGTCAGCTTTCCCTGGTGGTCAGAGAGGAAGGGCTTTGGGGAGGTCTTGGGGCTGTAGGACAAAGGGTGCAGGAGAAGAAGCCTTAGAGCTGAGCAGGAGGAAACTGATACTACATGGCTGCAGGCCTGGTGTGGAAATGAATTTCTAGAATGCTGTGGTCGAAGAGCTAGCTTAATTTTTTAACTGTTGTGTTGTGTGACTTTTCCACCCTTCCTCATTCTAGGGGTATTAGTTAGACTATGGGCTTGGAAATTAATTTGAAGAACCCAAATAAATGTGGTTTAAATTTGATAAAAGTTTATTTCTCTCTCATGTATCATCAGAAAATAAGCCATCTGGGGCTGATATAGCAGCTCTGTGACTCCTCCTTTTGGTTGCTCTGTCATCCCCAGCAGCCACACCCTTATTCACATGGTCCAGAATGCTCTGATGCTCTCCCTTGTCAACATTCCACCGGGTCGATGAAGGTTTGGGGCCAGGGAGGGCATGTCCCTTGTCTTTAAGGACACAGCATCACATTTTCTTACGTTTGCCAGAAGTTGGTCACATGGACACACTTTGCTTTAAAGAACGCTGGAAATGTGTGCTTTTTCCCTGACCTCTTACGTTCCTTGTTAGAAATTCTGTAACCATATAAGAATGGAAGAACAGGGTTGACAGACGAGAACTGATCTCTATCTCTCCAGACCTACCACAGAGCTTTTGAAACTTGGTTTGTGCATTATTATCTCATTTTTCTGATATATCTGAAGTAGAGTAGGAGTTTTGTGGTTATTTAGAGAGCTTTATGTTCTCATCTGTAAAATTATGCAATGGGTTTGTGATGCAAACATTTGGGGCCAGCATTTATGTGATCTGCTGATTCCTTTCTATTTCTTTCAACAAATCCTCACTCCTGATTTCTGACCCTAGAAAGACGTCAAAACCAGAAATTATTGACAAGAGCAACGTAATCCCCAGCTATTACTCTGCCCAGTCATTTTCTTAATGAGCTCATTTTGGAAAACAGTGAAGATCAGGGTCAGGGCAAGGCAGAGAAGGGCACCTGCCCATGGTCACTGTCATGGTCCAAGGCATAAGACATATACTACCCTTGGGGACACACAAAGTAGGCTTCTGCCTAAGAGTTAGGGCTGGAGCCTTTGGACCATTGTCAACAACAAATGTTTATTGCTCTCCTTCTTTCTGCCAGGTTATTCTCTAGCTGAGGAAGATGATGTTGAACAAGATAGACATAGTGTCTGTTCCCTGAAGCCACCAGAGAAGACAGACATATAAATAAGCTATCACCTTAAATAAGTACACAATGCTGTGATGGCACATAAATGAGTGTCCTGCCTTATTCTGGATGATCAGGGAAGGCTTGTTTCCCATGCAAAATTGGATTTGAGCTCACACTTCCAGTAACAGTCAAGATGGAGGGTAGGAATGGGAAGGGAAGGGCATTCTAGATTTAGAGAACAGCATTTTTAGCATGCAGGGCTGAAGTGGAGTCAGGGAATGAATGGGAGTGATAAGAGGCCACAGAGGCAAGTGGGGGCCAAATACCAGTCTCCCAGTGCAGCAGCGTTGGATGGTTTTGGTACCTAGTGCTGGAAGGAAGAAAAGCCTACATTACCAGGGTTGTGGG
>NW_012101698.1:4417040-4444059 GCF_000951045.1 Mandrillus leucophaeus
TGAGGGGGTGGGGAATTTAAGGGTCGTTCAATCCAGTGGCTTTTAGTACTGTCTGCCTTCCCCCAGAGCTCATTTTGGAATTTTATGGTAGGTATTTTGTTATATTTGGTGTCAGTGGTAACATTGCTACTAGCGTTGTGGATGGGAGCCAGGATCCTGCAATGTACAGGACAGTCCTGCCCATTGAAAAAAATGTTCACACTTTCAAATGTCTTGAACATTCAGGTAGGTGAAAATTCTATGTCTAAATTATCTGAATCTAAACCTGTTTTCTGGATAAACATGTATTTTTGCACAGTTTTAACATACACTGATGTTCCAGGAATGTAATTATTGTATAATCAAGAGACGATTGTCCTGTGTTTCATTCAGAACTTCACCAAAACGTGTTTGCCACTTTGGATCACAATTTTGTGATTTTTGAAACAATATAAGTCACAGCTTTGTGGCTGTGGCATTCAGACAACGTCTATGTGTAAAGGCGACCACCTCATTAGGTCTCCTGCAGCAGCCAAGACCAAACACATTGAAGTATGTGACAGATGACGTTCCTCTTTTTTATCTATTTCATTACACTTAAGGCATAACATTACTTTTTAATATGTAGGTATATATGTTATGTATGATTTTCTAGGCCCTTATGTATGAGTATCAGGTCAGGAGAATAAGATGGACATTACAAACTATTTGTTAGCAAAAGGGGGCAGTGGGTGTGAGTGACAGCGCGCCATCCACTCGTCCAGTTCCAAGACTCCCACACGTGGCCGCACCTGCAGCTTCACCTCCCCGGGCTGGGCCCTGCTTGGCTCTAATTCTTACCTGCCCCATTCCCCAGGGGTAACAGTCCGCGTGGGCCAGACCCGAGCTAGCCGCCCGGGCTCCGGCCACAGCTGGCCGGGCGTGACCACCGCCGAGGCGGAAAGACCTTGCTCCTAGAGAGGCTCGGCCGCCTAGTGACGCACATCCGGCAGCGCCGGGGAGCAGCCCGCTGCGGAGGTGAGTGCAGGGCTCCGGGCGCCGTGGGCCGTGCCCTGTCCCACAGGCTCTGGGTATGGCTGAGACGCACTCCCACCCTAGGTGCAGCTGGGTCTCCAGTGGCCTACGCTGCCAGGAGGCCCAGGCTGGGAGAGGGAGCAGGGCGGCGTTCCGGGGTGCTCTTCCGCGCTCCTCAACTCCAGCTTTGGTCTTCGTGGCTCAGTAGGTTGCGCCCATTGGAAGGGGAAACCCGTGTTGCTGTCCCAGCCACGAGGCCCCGAGCATTTAGCACTTGATCAGCTGGGGGAAGATGTGTCGGTGCAGCTAAAGGGTGGAATATTTGTGGGCATGAAGCGGCCCGAGGTGATACCACAAGTCGTTTGACATGCTGAGGTCTGGCAGGAACATTAACCTATGTGCATCCCAAGTATGGACTCTGTGCTCCCAGGCTCCTGACATAGGGTCAAGAATTAGGGCCGCGTGGGAGCGCAGAGCCCCTCCCAGTCACCCGGCAGCAGAAGCCCGGCTTTTGGAGGACACTGTCTCCTGGAGCAGTGTCGGCCCTAAAAGGTAACTCAGCCCTACTTCTCTCGGCTCTGGGGTGACAATGACCTGGGAATGACTTCTGCAACGTAATTACGAGTTCACTCAGTTTTAGAATGTATTTAATAATTTCAGAATCGCTAATTAACACCCCCATGAAAAGCAAATTTACTACCTAAAGTACAGTACTTGAATACAGGTCTTTTTGTCTTTAATCTTATGGTGTTTAGTCAAAATACTGTTTTCTAAAGTTGCTTACCCATTTTCTTTCCTACCACTTAGGTGTGGTTATGTTCATTGTAATATAGTTAGGCACATTGGCTGTTCTTTGTATTACATTTTGGGTCCTCACTTTCACCCTATCCTTGCTGGTTTATATATTTATTTAAAATATATATTTATATGTTATATATAGTAATAAAAAGCATCCATGAACATACCACTCAATTAAGAAAGAGAAGATTGCCAGTACTGCTGAATTTATCAATGTGTTCCTCCTCCTCAACCCAACTCCCAGCCTTCAACCCCTAGAGGTAACAGTTATCTTGAATTTTGTGTTAATGTAGCCCTATTATTTTAAAAAATAAGTACATATGCATGTATCTGTAAGCAATGTACTTAAATTTTTTTTTTTTTGAGCTTCATATAAATGACGCCATTGTGTGTATGAGTTATCTGGGACTCTCATAATTCAATGTTAAGTTCCCAAATTCTTTCTGTGTGTAGCTTCTGGGTAATGTTCCATTGTAAAAACTGTATGAAAATTTATCGGTGTATTTTCAGCGAACATGTGGGTTGTTTTCAGTGTTTTTGTTATTAAAATGTGCTGATAACGTTTTTGTACATACCTCCTATGTATGAGAGTTTCTCTAGGATGTAAATATTTAAAATTAGGCACAAATGTTGAATTATGTTAAACACCTTTGGTATCTGTTTTGTTTTTTGGGTTTTTTTTTGAGACAGAGTCTCACTCATCGCCCAGACTGGAGTGCAATGGCGCGATCTTGGCTCACTGCAAGTTCCGCCTCCCGGGTTCACGCCCTTCTCCTGCCTCAGCCTCCCGAGTAGCTGGGACTACAGGCGCCCACCACCATGCCCGGCTAATTTTTTGTATTTTTAGTAGAGATGGGGTTTCACCGTGTTAGCCAGGATGGTCTCGATCTCCTGACCTCGTGATCCGCCCTCCTTGGCCTCCCAAAGTGCTGGGATTACAGGCGTGAGCCACCGTGCCTGGCCTGGTATCTGTTGAGATGGACAGTGTGTTTATCTTTCTTTGATTTATTAATGTGAAAAATATACTAATTAATATCCTAACGTTGAGGTTTGTTTATCTTCGTGGGATAATCCTACTCACTCATGATGTATTTAATGAACTACTGGAGTCTATTCCTTGATAGAATTTTTGCATTAGAATTCATAAATGAGACTAGTCTATAGTTTTGTATCAGTATTGTGCTGGCACCATAAAAAGAATTGGGAAACTTACTTTGCTGTGCTCTGCTGCGGTTTACATAGTGTTAGAATTACTCATTTCCGAAACATTGAAAGGATTCGCTCATGACACATCTGAGCTCAGTGTTTTGTAAGAGTTAGTTCTTCACTGGCCATCTTGGTTTAATTAGGTAAAAGTAATCAAGGATTATGTAGAAAATCTGTGTAATGTCATAACAGGAAGAAACCCGGAATCGTATTTTAAAAAAACTTTCCCCTTGGGAGGGAACCAAGAGACCAAAGAATGCCTTGGACAAGTCCAGCTTGGCAAGTAGATGAGTTTATCAGGACTTACATACTTACTGCTGGATGGCAGCAGGACAGCTTTAGAGACCTGTGCTGCCCCTCGTCTCTAAGTACTTTTAAGAGAATTTTCTGGCTCTCTGTCTACTGCATTTAAACGATGAGACTTTTCTTGGTAGGTTCTCAATACTTTCTAGGATGTTTACGTTCTTGCAGACACCTGCTTCTCTGCTGAGCCCCATGGTCTTGACTCACTGCCTGGCCTTCAAGGTTCAGGCAGCAGGTATACACCCTTGACTAGCTGAGTGGGGTATCTATCGCACACTACATATGTAACTGGTAGAGTTGGTTTATCTAAAAATAGAGTTGTATATTCTCCCATCACAGAATAAGTTTTCTCTTTAAACACCAGATAATATATTTTTTTAAAGGGACACGGGTCATAAAAAAATCCTGAAAAATGTGTAAAGTAGAAGTTGGTAGATTGAATTATATAACCAGCATGCAATAAAGCCAGAACTTATAAACAGAAGAAATTAGCAACAGCAAATGATCCTAAGCAATTACTAGGTCAGAGACAAAACAGAATTGCTGACTGACTATAAAACAGTAATTAGAACATGAAATATAAAAACGTCTGGAATGTGGCAAATAGTGTATCCTGAGGAAAATTTGTGGCCTTATAGGCTTTAATTGCCAAACAGGAAAGAATGAAAATAAATGAATAAGTCAATAGGAAAAATGCTTTTGTAGTCTAAGCTTCCCCAAAAGCGGAACTTGGAACAAAGATTTGTATGTAGGAATTTATTTAGGAATGTGGTCGCAGGGGCAGAGTGAAAGACAAGGGGAGTGAAACAGAGATGGGAGAACTGGTGCGAGGATGCATTGGTATGCTCGGCCCTCAACAGGCTCTGCCTTGCAGGGCCTTTGAGGAGCCTTGGAGTCTTAAGGCCGCCCCGCTGGGGGATCAACGGGGAAAACATTTATCCATTGGTTTCTCTCCGTCATTGGTCAAGGGGGTCCCACAGGTGTTTACGCATCTGCACTTCAGGGCCTAGCAGGTGTCCACAGGTGTCCCACATAGGACACCAGAGAAGCCCCAGGGCAGGAACCAGATATAGGTGATGTAGGTGCTTGTGAAGGTTCTGGTAGGTTGCAGCTTCACAAAGCTGACTAAGGCCTCTGTAGAACTGGACTAAGGATGAGATAAGAGGATTGGAGTGGTGCTTACACTGCCCCTTACAGAGTTGAAGGAAGAAACTAAGACAGCAGAATTAGTGAATTTAAAACAAATACAAGAAAGTAGTGTTGCTCAGCTAGAAAAGCTGGTTCTTTGAAAACAAAAGGAAACCACATTAAAATAAGTAAACCACTGCTCAGCCTAACTGTATTAGTCTGCTTGGGCTGCCATAACAAAATACCATAGACTGGGTGGCTTCACCAACATACTTACTTCTCACAGTCCTGGAGACTGGAAGTCCAGGATCAAGGTGCCAGCTGATTTTGGCTCCTGCCAGGGCTGTCTTCCTGGCTCATAGATAGTAGCCCTCTCATTGTGTCCTCACATGGGGGAGGTAGGGGGTGAGTGGGTGCGTGGGCTCTGGGTCTCTTCTTCTTTTAAAGGCACCAGCCCTATTGGACCTCATTTAACCTTAGGACCTTTAGTCCCACCCTTAGGACCTCATTTATCCTTATTACGTCCTCACAGGCCCCGTCTCCAAGTACAGTCACTTGTCTCATGAAGCTAGAGCTTCAACATATGAATTTGGCAGGGACATAAATGTTTAGTCTCTAATCTAACCCTGGGAAAAAGGTCTAGAAAGCACATATATTCAAAAGAAGAAGTGGGAAAAGCAAACTAGCTCTGGATATGGAGGAAATGGAAAGAATCATGAACCAGTATTTTCTGCAAGTCTGTACTTGTAAAGTTGAAATCCTGGAAGAAATGGATGATATTTTTTAGGAAAATGTAATTTCAAGAATGACTTTAAGGGCAGTAGAAGTCAGAAAATCACCAGTCCCTGTGTTTTTGAATACAGTGAACAAGAGGTGCTGGGTCACGAGACTGGCTGCTACAGTGATCTCTCTCAGGAGCTGAGGCAGAAGTGCAGGCCTTGGCTCATTCACTATCAGAAGACTGGAAAGTATGGGAAACAGCCTGGTCCCTTACTTCCAGCTCAGCTTCCTAAAGACAGCCTGTGCTGTCCTGAGGAGGACTGACCTCCCAAGACCTCTCCAGAGGTGTTAGGATTCTTGAAGACATTCAGAGCTCTGAGGAAATGGGGCAGGATACTGGGGGCAGCTTTCCTCTTCTCCGGCTGCTGCCTCCCTGAGGCTTGACTCCCCAGACCTGTGTACTGGGGCTGCAGCCCAGCCAGCCCAGCTTTTCCTGCTGTGATACTGAAGATGATACTTGTTTTGAGAAAGAGAAGTAAGTCAAAGATCTTGCTATTGTCCTATTTCTTGAACTGAATTGTTGATACATGACTCTTTGCTTTATTTTTAGGTTCTGCCTACATTTTATTTCATTTATTTTTATTTTTTATTTTTTTGAGACAGTGTCTCACTCGCATCACCCAGGCTGGAGTGCAGTGGTGTGATCTTGGCTCACTGCAGCCTTGACCTCCTGGGCTCAAGTGATCCTCCTACCTCATACTCCCGAATAGCTGGGACCATGGGCACGTGCCACCACTCCTGGCTAATTTTTGTATTTTTTGTAGAGACAGAGTTTTGCCATGTGTCCAGGCTGGTCTTGAACTGAGCTCAATTGATCCACCCGCCTTGGCCTCTCAAAGTGTTGGGATTATAGGCACGAGCCACCGTGCCCAGCAGGTTTTATATGCACTCTTCTTATTATTATTATTTTTAAATTTTTGTTTATTTTTTAATTTTATATATACACTCTTCTGTGTGTGTGATATGTATCAGAATTGTAAAGTCCTAGGGTTCCTGGCAGTGAATTTCAGTGTCATAGCCTGGAGTCCTAGGCACTGAGCCAGTGAACAGATCACTCCCTTCTTGGGCAGCTCCTGTTTGCACTCTTATTTGGATGCAAGCTACCTGTGTCTTGCATTTTCTGTGAGGGGCTGTGTTGCTCTGGTGGGGGTGACTTGCCTCACGCTTGTTTCTCGTTGTGTTTCTCCTTAGCTCCAGTCCTTCTCTGAGAGGGGGACCAGAGAATGGCAGCCATGCACCTGACAGCCTGGTCCCAGGTGAGCTGTTGGTCCTTCAGCTCTTCTTCTGGGCAGTTTCAGATTGAAAAACATTGAGAAGGGGAGCTGGTGAGCCTCGGGATGACAGCTGCTTCCACCTGCTGGACTGCAACTTACGGGAAAGAGGTGTTGTGCGGGGTGGTTGGCAAAGACCAGGACAGTAGCGAGTGGAGGCGGCGGGAGAGTGAGCAGGAGAGCAGGAGGGTGGTGGTCTTCTGCACACTGAGGGTCTCTGCTCCTCTCTACAGGAGCACCCCCAGCATAGGGCTCGGGGTGAATGGGGACATGGAAGCTGCCCCTGTGGGATGTTCTGTGCAGGAGTGTGAGTGGAGGACAGTCACAGAGGATTGGACTATCTGTGGTGGGGATGTAGGGAAGAGGAACAGCAGGACCTGATCAGAGAAGGATGGCTGTGCCTCTTAATTCAGGGATAAGAGAAGGTCACAGGGAGTGGAGTCAAGGGAGGGGAAAGAGAATCACATGGGATGAAATGTCTCATTGTCCTTGTGAAGCTTTCAAAGCTTAGCATGCAGACTTTAGGTATCTGAGAAGAACTTCCCACCCTGTCCTGCAGAAAAATAAACCTGCAAACCAAATTTTCCATACACTTTCAGGGACTTCACGGATCCCCTGAAGCTCATCCATGGACTTCCATGGACTACAGGTTGGGAACAATCATAGCCACAGTCACACTAGTTGTATTGTTGGAGGCTTACTATGCTCCAGGCGACATGCTAAGCCCTTTGTATGGCCGTTTGCTCCTGACAGCCACCCTCTGTGATAAGTGCTGTGTTGTACTCTTTCCACCTAAAAAGAAAAGGCAAAAGGGGAGTAGAGTAACTTGCCCAGGATCACAGAGTTATTAAGTGATTCAGAACTGCTCAGCCATAAGGCAGCTGTGGAACCAGTGATGTTAACTTGGTCAGGTTTGTGATGTGTATGGAATAACTGGTAAGGAAGATTCAAAAACACGGTGACCACTTCACAAAGAAGAATCCCACTGGTCCCGTGACATGGGCTTCATCAAGGAAAGCCATCATTAAAGAGGGATCCGATTCAAGTAATGCTTAAGAGAAAAATCACGGCCCGGTGTGGTGGCCCACGCCTGTAATCCCAGCGCTTTGCGAGGCTGAGACGGGTGGATCACTTGAGGTTAGGAGTTCAAGACCAGCCTTGCCAACATAGTGAAACCCTGTCTCTGCTAAAAATAGAAAAATTAGCTGAGTGTGGTGGTGCATGCCTATAGTCCCAGCTACTCAGGAGGCTGAGGCAGGAGAATCGCTTGAGCCTGGGAGGCAGAGATTGCAGTGAGCTGAGGTCACGCCACTGCACTTCAGCCTGGGTGACAGAGTGAGACTCCATCTCAAAGAAAAAAAAAAAATCTTTCAGACATAGAGAGTCAAAGGATTCATGATAATAAGGAAGGCGGGAAGTCAAGAACAATTTCCAGGTTTCTGGCTGGGGTTTCTTGTGGATGATTCTGACCCCATCTGAGGTGTAAATTCAGAAGGAAGTGCCAACTTACTGAGGTTGTGGTGGCAGCGCACAGTGAAGACATTATATTTTGTGCACAGAAGTTACTTGTTGAAGGTCACACAAAGAAGACTCACAGAAACACCTAGAGGTTGGACTAGAATTGCTGTTGGGTGGAGGTCAGTAGACTCCAGGAAGACACATCCTGGCAGAGAACAGTTGAGCAGCAGATCCCTGCCAGTGAGTCCCTGTGGTTGTTAGAGCAGGTTGAGGTGGGCAGAGGGTGAGCCTGTCAGAGGCTGCAGCTGCCCAGGAGGGGTGGTTGGGCCTGAGAACGACACGCAGCATCCCTGAGTGGTGAAGCTTGTGCCAACCACATAGCTTAGTGATGCAAAGGGAGAGTAGCTGGCCAGTGGGAAGGCTGATCTCCCTGCTTTCCCAAATGTTCTTGGAGACAGTGAAGCTTTCGGAGAAGCTGGAAAGGATGAGACTTGAATAGGAGAGGGAAAGGAAAATTCTGGCTTTCCAGGAAGACCCCGCAGCCTGGGCAGCATGGAGCATCCGTGGCTGGAGGTGCTCAAGCAGAGGCTGCACAGCCCCTTGTTAGGGGGTGTGTGAGGGGAATCCAGTGGGGCTGAATGAGACAGAAGCCGTGGCTGATCTTTGGGGTGGCTTGAGCTGTGAGGATGAAGGCGATGGGTGGGTAGCGGAACAGGGCTGAGGTTAGGTGCAGGGGAGCCAAGACCTCAGGGGAGTGGTGTGGGAACTGCTGGTGGATCTGCCCTGAGTTTGCCGAGAGGGAGCAGCTTATCTAAGAGTGGAGTTGGCTTTAGAGAATTTGCTTATAGAAATTTTTTTTCTTTCAGCCTGTCTTACGTTACCTCTTATTTGTGTGAAAAATGGCATGAGGTTTCCCTGCTGTGGGAGAAGTTGGATACTCTGTAGTTTACTTTCTCAATGTTTTTTCTGAGATGTTTCCCTTGTTGTTAATATTTTGTGCTCTCACAAGCACCCTCCCCAAGCCCTTATACTGCCCTCTGCCCCTCACTTAGGGCCTGAGCCATGGAATTGGCCCTAGGGCAGCAGGAACCTGTTGTTTCAGAAGTTGGTGACCTTTGAGGACGTGGCTGTGTACTTCACCCAGGCGGAATGGGATGGTCTGTCCCCTGCACAGAGGACCCTGTACAGGGATGTGATGCTGGAGAACTATGGGAATGTGGCCTCCCTGGGTAAGTCCTCTCTCTCCTGGGAATCTGGACTCTGCCAATTGGGGTTTCTGGCTTGCTTCTCCCTTACAGGTTACTGGGGGGATCTCTGGTAATCCTTTACTGAGTGAGAACCCCAGAGCTGTTCCTAATTTCCTAGACTAAGAGGTTACTGGCAGGGGCAAACACCAAGCTTTTTGTAGGCCTATATAGGACTTTGCTTGGAACTGGTATGTACTGTTGATCCAACACATGAAAGCTATATTTTGGAAACACTGGAATCCAGTGACTTCCTGTTCCATAGTGGCATCTTCAGTTCCCCCCTCATCTTACCTATCTTGAGTCTTTTCAAGGATCTCAGTGTACTCTGGATATTTCAGGCCAAGGTCGAAAAGTGGTATCCCTTTGGGCAGAATCTCCCTGCTTGCCCTGCATGAGGTCTCCTAGGCCTACAGTCTGGGCCCTTCCCAGGCGCTCCCACACTTTCCCAAGCCTTCACTCCCAACCCCCACACTTGCCTCCCAAAGCTTTAGACGTCTCCAAGGTCTCTGTAGTCCTTCCTAAGCCCCACAGTACTTTCCTATAGTCCTGAGGCTTGGGACCTCCTGGGGTTCTTACCTTCTCTCCCCACTGCTGAGACAATCTGAGAAGAGGCTTAGGAATTTATCTGTGGGAGATTATTCATCTGTCTCTCCTATTTACCTCTCCCAAACCAGGATTTCCACTTCTCAAACCTGCTGTGATCTCACAACTGGAGGGAGGAGGTGAGCTGGGGGGCCCATCTCCACTGGCTGCAGGAACAGGCCTCTGGGGCCTCCGGACTGGTAAGGAAGGTACATATTTCCCATTCTGTTGGAATTTAGCACTTTAGGCATAAAACCAACTTTAGCAACATATAAACATACTATGTTTATTGGCCGGTCATACAGAGTAAAGTTTAAGTACATTTTGATGATTCATAGAGATAGGTAGTCCTTATCTGTCTTCAAAGTTTGTTGTGTCTAATTCCAAGAACAGATCTTTTTTCAAACCCTTCATTCTGACTCTTCAGTTCTTAATTTTGGAATCCTGCCTTTCTCAGACAAAATTAATGGACTCAGTAATTTGGGGGTTCCTTGGCATTTCTAAGCATTGTTCACATAGTGTGGAGGATACAGAATTAACAGCCTTTTCACACAGACAGAAGTGGTTAAAAGCACAGTCTTTAGAGGAGACTTTTCTGAAGTCCAGTCCCAACTGTGTTGCTTCCTAATTTGTGTGACTTTGAGTGGGTTATTTGAGTGTTCTCATCTCTGAAAATGGGTTAATAATAAAAGAAGGTAATAGTACTAGTCTTGTGGGTTGAGGATTAAATGAGATAACACATATCAAGTGCCTAGCTTATAGTGCATGCTCAGTTCAATATTTTTATTTTGGTGTTGGGGAAGACAGCTGTACACAGAGAAGGTAACGTGGAAGGGAGGAAGTGCTCTTGATTTTTGCTTCTTAAATGTGAATGTGTAAATGAATCCTGAGGTCTTACAGATATGCAGTAAGTGTGGAGTCTGCATTTCTATGAAGTTCCCTAGTGATGTGGTGATGCCAGTACTTCTGGTTACCAGACCACACTTGAAGGAGCAGGACTCCAATTGGTGCCAACAGAGTAGCTGCCAAATGACTTCTCATTCCCCTGAGGTCCCCTGTTATTTCTTGCATTTAGGGTCTGTGAGATTCTCTTGCATTTTTCAGTGAGTCTTCACTTTTCTTAGATGGTTTCTGTGGGTTTTTATTCCCTTTGATCATTCTATCAGATGATACCTGACCAAGGAAGGCATGCTTTGGAAATGGAGAGTTTGCCATATAATGGGCTTGACAAATACAGGAAAAAAAGTGATATTGTGAGGTCCTTAATCAAAGGACCCTGTATTTTGTCCTGTAGGCAGCTGACTGTCCTGAAGTCTTTGACTTTTCCAGGAAGCCCATCATGATCCTAGCTGGGGATAGAAACATTAATGTAGTCAATGTGTATGGGTTAATTGGGATGAGGAATCAAACAGGCTCTAGGCAGGCAGAAGGGAGGGCAAAGGGC
This sequence comes from Mandrillus leucophaeus, assembly GCF_000951045.1. Classification (NCBI taxonomy): domain Eukaryota; kingdom Metazoa; phylum Chordata; class Mammalia; order Primates; family Cercopithecidae; genus Mandrillus; species Mandrillus leucophaeus. Next base: position 4,428,251 of record NW_012101698.1, read on the forward strand.
ATGAGGCCCATGGCAGCAGTGTTGACTTTCTTTTTAAAAATCTTCAGAAGCCCACTCAGTAATACCTGTTTAAGACTCGTTTGCTGGAACTGTGTCAAATGGCCATCCTCACTGGAAGAGAGGAAAATGAAAACAAGGAGAGATATTTCACCTATGATATTGAGAATAATTAAATTATATTCAGTGTTGGTGAGAATGCAGCAAAACAGGAGTAGACTTCTGGAGAGGATGACTAGACATCTGATAGAATAGATGTCTTAGTCAGTTTGGGCTACAATAACAGACTGCCGTAGATCGGATGGCTTATAAACAACAGAAATTTATTTCATATAGTTCTAGAGGCTAAGAAGTCCAAGATCAAGGTGCAGGCAGGTTCCTTCTGGCAAGGGCCTGCTTCCTGGCTAATAGACAGCCATCTTCTCACAGTATCCTCATATGGTGGCAAGAAAGGGAGCTCTCTGGGATCTTTTTTAAGGTCATTAATCCCATTCATGAGGGTTCTGCCATAGCCCAACCTCCTAATACAATCACATCAGGGGTTAGGATTTCAGAGTATGCATTTGTGGGGAGGACAAACATTCAGTCTATAGCAACAGATGAGTATTATTTTTTTAGTTGGGAAGAGACCAATATTATTTAGAAAGTGCTTGCTGGGGAATCCAGGCAATTGGAGGGGCTTATTGAGAGCAATTATGAAATATTGGGGCAGGGGGCATATTACATATGGTTGAGGAGTGATGAAAGATGAAAAAATATGAGGCAGCATTTTGGGACTCAGCTTTTGAGAAAGTTGGGAACAAATGCAGAGATCAGTAGTTCTAGTTGTAAAGACTATTGGTATTATGAAAAGACTTTTAGGGTATGATCAAGTTTAGGATTGGAGGAAGAAGTGAAAGGAAAAGGCAAGGTTAATGCAGTATTTGGAGGAATAGGAAGAAATGGGATGAAATGGCCCTTAAATAGAGCCTGTCTAAAGTAGAAATGAAGTTGAAGGAGGAATTTTGGAAAGCCCACAGTTAACATTCTAAGGAAAGAAACAAAATTATTTCCATTTTGCTCCCTGCTGCTGCTGACTTTTGTCATCCCCCAAGTTGCCACATCCTGTTGGATCCTGTGCCTTTTCCTTCTTCAGCATTTTCTATTTTTTTTTTTTCTTTTTAGGTAAGGAACTGAGTGCCATAGGAACAACTAAGAAGAAACTGCAGGGTGTAGAAAAGCATGGTGTGATTAAAGAATGCTGATCTGGTGGACAAGACCTAGAATTTTATTCCACTGCTGTCACTGTTTTTTTTTTTGGGGGGGGATGGAGTCTCGCTCTGTCGCCCAAACTGGAGTGCAGTGGCATGAACTTGGCTGTCTGCAACCTCTGTCTCCTGGGTTCGAGCAATTCTCCTGCCTCAGCCTCCTGAGTAGCTGGGACTATAGGTGCGTGCCACCATGCCCGGCTAATTTTTTGTGTTTTAGTAGAGACAGGGTTTCACTGTGTTGCCCAGGCTGGTTACAAACTCCCAAGCTCAGGCAATCCGCCTGCCTCAGCCTCCCAAAGTGTTGGGATTACAGGCGTGAGCTACCGCGCCCAGCTGTCACTTTTAACCTTCATGTGATTGGTTATGTTCTCTACAGTGGCCTTGCTTTAGGCACAGTGAGACTGGTGATTTTTTTTTTTTTTAATCATTACTTTCATTGCTTTATAATATTGACACTGACTCAACGATACAGAAAGTGTATAAAGTGGGGAAGCAAGTCCACCAAACTTCCTATGCTAGTTTGTTTAGTTTCTTATGGATTCTTCTAGACGTTTTCTAGATATGTACAAGTATATATATCTGCCTTTTATATTTTTCTTTACACAGATGAAAATCTATTCTATATACCGGTTTTTCAACTTGTATTTCCGTTTGATTGTATCTTTGATGTCTTTTTATGTCAGCATGTATGGATTTATTGTATTCTTTTACTAGTTACATATTAGTTATTCCACCTTATGGAGAAACCCTAGGTTTTTTGAACTAGTCTGATGATTTTAAGGAGCCCCCGATTATTATGGTCTTCTCTAGCACAGTTCTCTTCTTTTTTCTAACATGGTTCTTACATGACATTTTATGTTTTGTTTTTTATAGTAGATATTCAGACTGACAATGATTTGACAAAGGAAATGTATGAAGGAAAAGAGAAGGTATCATTTGAACTTCAAAGGGACTTTTCCCAGGAAACAGACTTTTCAGAAGCCTCTCTTCTAGAGAAACAACAGGAAGTCTACTCAACAGGAAATACAAAGAAGGAGAAGAGCGACAGCATTGATGGAACAGTGAAAGATGAGACAAGCCCCATGGAGGAGTGTTTTTTTAGTCAAAGTTCTAACTCATATCAGTGTCATACCATCAGGGGAGAGCAGCCCTCTGGGTGTACAGGATTGGGGAAAGCCATCAGCTTTGATACAAAACTCGTTAAGCATGAAATAATTAATTCTGAGGAAAGACCTTTCAAATGTGAAGAATTAGTGGAGCCCTTTAGGTGTGACTCTCAACTTAATCAACATCAAGAAAACAACACTGAGGAAAAGGCTTATCAGTGTTCGGAGTGTGGCAAAGCTTTCAGCATTAACGAGAAATTAATTTGGCATCGAAGACTTCACAGTGGGGAGAAACCCTTCAAATGTGTGGAGTGTGGGAAAAGCTTCAGCTACAGTTCCCATTATATCACACATCAGACAATCCACAGTGGGGAGAAGCCCTATCAGTGTAAGGTGTGTGGGAAGGCCTTCAGTGTTAATGGAAGTCTAAGTAGGCATCAGAGAATCCATACGGGAGAAAAGCCCTATCAGTGCAAGGAGTGTGGAAATGGCTTCAGCTGTAGTTCTGCATATATTACACATCAGAGAGTCCACACTGGGGAGAAACCTTACGAGTGTAATGACTGTGGGAAAGCTTTCAATGTTAATGCAAAATTAATTCAGCATCAGAGAATCCACACTGGAGAGAAGCCTTATGAATGTAATGAATGTGGAAAAGGCTTCAGGTGCAGCTCCCAGCTTAGGCAGCATCGGAGCATCCACACAGGAGAAAAGCCCTGTCAGTGTAAAGAGTGTGGAAAAGGCTTCAATAATAATACAAAACTCATTCAGCATCAGAGAATCCACACAGGTGAGAAACCCTATGAATGCACTGAATGTGGAAAAACCTTCAGTGTCAAAGGGAAGTTAATCCAACACCAGAGAATTCACACAGGCGAGAAACCCTATGAGTGTAATGAATGTGGGAAGGCCTTCAGGTGTAACTCCCAATTTCGGCAGCATCTGAGAATTCACACTGGGGAGAAGCCCTATGAGTGTAATGAGTGTGGAAAGGCCTTCAGCGTTAATGGGAAACTAATGCGGCATCAGAGAATTCACACTGGGGAGAAACCTTTTGAATGTAATGAATGTGGGAGATGCTTTACTTCTAAAAGAAACCTACTTGATCATCACCGAATCCATACTGGAGAAAAGCCCTATCAATGTAAGGAATGTGGGAAAGCCTTCAGTATCAATGCCAAACTAACTAGGCATCAGAGGATACATACTGGGGAGAAACCTTTCAAATGTATGGAATGTGAGAAAGCGTTCAGCTGTAGTTCTAACTACATTGTGCATCAGAGAATTCACACTGGAGAGAAACCCTTTCAGTGTAAGGAGTGTGGAAAAGCCTTCCATGTTAATGCCCATTTAATTCGGCATCAGAGAAGCCACACTGGGGAGAAACCCTTCAGATGTGTGGAATGTGGCAAAGGCTTCAGCTTTAGTTCTGACTACATTATACATCAGACAGTCCACACTTGGAAGAAACCGTATATGTGTAGTGTGTGTGGGAAAGCATTCAGGTTTAGCTTCCAGCTCAGTCAGCATCAGAGTGTCCATAGTGAAGGAAAATCCTAATAATGAGAAAGATGTAGAAAACTCTCAAGATTAATGCCAAAATGGATCAAGTATCATCAGATTCGCCCATTGAAAAACCCCCAAGAGGGAAAGAGTATGGCAGAGTCTTCATATGGAAACAGTTTTTATTCTGTTCAATTTTTAATCAGGAAAGGATGACCACTTAAAGAGAAACATCCAAGAATAAATAGCTTTGTTTTGTACTAACAGGAATTAGAAAATATAATGAAGGAAAAGATTTCATTCCCAGCAGCATCAAGAAAAGTAGATTTTCTAGAAATAAACAGTTATGGAAGACTTGTATGGAGAAATTTAAGTCTTCACTGAGAGCCACTTTAGAAAGGAAATTTGAATAAATGGAGAGAGAGAGAAGCCTTGTTGTTGGATAGGAAAACCCATACTAAAGATACTCACTCTACCCACATTAATTTATTTGTTTAATTTTTGACAACAAGCATGTATTACTTTTGAAAAGATGAAAAATAAAGATTTATTTAAAAAAGGAAAAAGATATGAGTACATTTTTAATTTTCATGTATTGAGAAAACCTTTCTAAGCATTAGATGAAAGTCAGAAACTAGCCACAGGGTATGTACTGATAAATTGACTACTGAAAACTAAATATTCATATATGTTTTTGTTTTAAAGTTTAAAAGATAAAGCACAAAATGTGGAAATAGTTTTGTAAAATTTGTGATATAAAAGTATAGTATTTGGGCATGGTGGCTCAGATCTGTAATCTCAGTGCTTTGGGAGGCTGAGACGGGAAGATTGCTTGAGGCCATGAGTTCCAGATCTGTATGGGCAACATAGCAAGATCCCATCACTATAAAAAATAAAAAAAGTTAGCCAGGCATGGTGGTGTGTGCCTGCAGCCCTTGCTGCTTGGGAGGCTGAGGCAGGAGGATCACCTGAATCCAGGAATTCAAGGCTGCAGTGAGCTATGACCACCACTGCACTACAGCCTGGGTGGCAGTAAGACTCTGTCTCTTAAAACATTAATATCTAAAGATAAGTAATTTAGACACTGATACAAACAGGCAGCTTTTAAACGGATATTAAAAAAATGACTTAAAGTAAGAAGAGAGACTCAGTCTTGTTAGGACTCTAAGGAGTGAAAATTAGTAAGTTTTTTGCATATTACATTGTTATATATGCATACATGGAATACTATGCAGCTGTCAAAAATGACATTTACTATGGATGCCCTTTATGTAAGTATAAAATGTAGTCAACAAGATAGCATGTTACAGCGTTTATATTTTGTAATAACTGGAACTCTTGCATAAACACATGGCTTTTCAGGTCCTGAAGGAAGGTGGCTGCCTTGGATTCCCAGTCTCATTGATGGTTTTCAAGATACTCTTTAGAAGGGAATCTCTCAACACTTAAAAAAAAATCTAAGCAATAGGCCGGGCGCAGTGGCTCACACCTGTAATCCCAGCACTTTGGGAGGCCGAGGTGGGTGGATCACGAGCTCAGGAGATTGAGACCATCCTGGCCAACATGGTGAAACCCTGTCTCTACTAAAAATACAAAAATTAGCCGGGCATGGTGTTGCATGGCTGTAGTCCCAGCTACTCAGGAGACTGAGGCAGGAGAATCACTTGAACCCAGGAGGCGGAGGCTGCAGTGAGCCAAGATCGTGCCACTGCACTCCAGCCTGGGTGACAGAGCGAGACTCTGTCTCAAAAAAAAAAAAATTCTAAGCAATAATAGGAGCAGGCAAGCTAATTCTCAGGAAGCCGAAGAACAGCAGGCCCAATAGTAAGTAGTAAGAAAGGGACCAGAAAACACAGGCAAGAAAAGGACAAGATAACTTCTGCCATCCCCCAAGTGCCACACACCCTCTCCTCACCATGCCCACCTGTGAGCTCTGTAAGGCGTATGCTGTCTCTGGCCCCCAGGCTACTTAGAACAGAAGCTAGTCTGCATTTAGTTTAGAATGAGGTTCAAAACCACTGGAGGTTTTCTGAATGTGGGACAGTTATTTAAGATAATTGGACTGGGAGCATCACTGTTCCTTCAGATCCTCATGTTCCAGGTCTTCTGACATGCCACAGATAAAAACAGGAGAAAAGCAATCGCTGGTAAATGAGACTTAACCATCACCAGCAAACTCCAAATCCTCATAAGCATCCCTGCAGGCCCAGAGATACTCAAATGTCCTCAAAGTCAGATAGATGAATGAGGCTGCTCAGAGTGACAAGAAGGAGTAGGCAGGGTGGAGAATTGAAGAGTGCATGTCCTACCTAAAGAAGGCAGCCTCTACTCAGCTGTAGCAAATTCTGGATAGGCAGCAAAGCAATTCCAGTAATGCCAAATATTGAGTCTTTAAGAAGTTAGAAATCAGATTTTTAAAATCTGAAATCTCTCTGTGTCCCTCTTTTTGCATGTTAAGATGAGGATTTATTGTCCCAGAATCCTTGAACAATTTTTAGTAGAAGTCCATTTCTAGGTGATGGTTTTCTTCAGTAAATCCTACAGCAGAATCTATTTGTGGACACCAGGACAGTATAACAGTATGGAGAAAATAGGGTCATCACCTGTTACTGGTAGTAAAGAAAAACTGCTTTTCACAAGACCTTTGATACCAAATGTGTTGGTTTTTCACACGATTCTCCAATTCTCTGCAGACACCAACTGGGTGTCCTACAGTTTTAACAACTGACCCTTCCAGAGTTAGTGAAGACATCACAGGTTAAGGGCTCAGTTCCACATGACTGCCCCACACTTCAGACACAAGTTATAAGTAGAGGGTCCCCAGGTTACCTATGCTTCTGTGTGACATGGCTACAAATTGGGGGTTCCCATGACTCCCTCTTCCAGTTCAGTAATTTGCTAAAACAGTGCACAGAACTCAGGAAAACACGTTACGATTACCATTTTGTTGTAAAGGATACAAATGAACAGCCAGATGAAGAAGTACTTAGGGTGAGGACTGGAGGTCGGGTTATCTTCTCAATCAGACAAATGACATCGTCCCACCCTTAAGTTTGCTGTAAGTTTGCTCTAAGATCACAGGGCTGTGAAAGGGCGGGGCCCCAATCAGAGGTAGTCAAACTGAATTTTATCCCTGGGAGAGTCCGAGGACAGCTGGGGGAGAAATGCGTAGAAAATGTATAATATATACTTTTAAAAGCAACATAATCATCATTTTGCCCATTTCCAAGTTTTGGATACTTTTTTTTTTTTTTTTTTTTTTCTTCACACAGATGAGAAAACAGATCTGAAGTGTCTTCACATCTCTGGGCCTCCATTTGATCATCTGTAAAACGGGGTAATAGAGAACCTGCCTCCCAGATACGGTTGTGAGGCCTGAATTACTTGCTGCCGGGAAAGGCTCAGCCAGAGCCTGGCCCAGAGGTGGTGAAGGGGGTGGTGGTTTGAGTGCATGCACATCTGATATACAGTCATGCACAGATGCACACATGCAGGAGGCCCCCAAATCCTTCTCCCATGGGCACAAGCAAGATGCACACGCAGACCCTCCCATAGACACACCACACAGTGTACCCCACAGACCTCCACATCCACAGACACACATGGACACACATGGACCCCCACATAGACACACACAGTGCACCTTGCAGACCCCCACATCTACAGACACATATAGATCACAGATACCCATGCACACATAGGCACATGCACAAGGACACACACAGATCCCCCCAACATACATAGACACACAAGACACATGCACACACATAGACATACAGATCCCCCCACAGACACACACACACAGAGACCCCTTCCACACCCACAGACACACATAAGATGCACATGCACACATGACACACACAGACCCCTCACATACACAGACACACACACACGGAGTACCCTGCAGACCCCCCATCCACAGACACACCTAGTGGTACACATGGTACACCCTGCAGGCCACACCCTCACACAGATAGTCCTGCACCAGCTCTCTGCAGCTCGAGGGCTGGTGTCGGCCAGGAGTGCTGCCTTGAGTATTTCAAAGGAGCCATTCGTATCCGAAAGGTTGTCATGTGGCACAGGACCTTGGTAGAGTGTCCGAGGGATGCCATCGTGTAAGTCTGCTCCACCCCAGGCATCCTGGGAGCTGGGCATGGGAGGAGGCAGCCCCTGGAGCCCCCAGACCACACCTTGGGGAGAGGGGAGAGCAGGATTCTTCTTCCCTCTTCCCTTTGACCAGCCAGCCCTGTTCCTCTGGGCCGTTCCAGACCACGCACTGAGACCCTGGAGGGACCTGGCCATGGGGTCCAAGTCCTGGATTTACATTTTGAGAAACTGAGGCCCAGAGATGGATGGGATGACCCCTTGGTCATGCAGCAAACCAGGGGCTGATATGGTCTCTCACCGGGGCCAGAGGAGAGTTCAGAAGGCCAGGGCTCACCCCAGCCTTTCCAGCTGATGGACAGCCTCTGTAGGTCTCTGAGACATGACAGTCCGTAGAGAGGGACAAGCAGTCCTGCAGCCCTGGCTTCCCGCAGGGTCCACAGTTTCTTTGCAGTGGCAGGATCAAGGCTGGGACTCATGGAGGATTGAGAATCCCAGAGGACATAACCTGATATCTCAGATCTGCCATCGATGTCCCATGTGACCCTGGGCCTCAGGCTCCTGGTCAGTGCAGGGTGGGGATGGTCCTAGGACTCTGATGGTTTCTCCCTCTCCGTAGACTGGTTACTGTCCAGGGCAGGTCATCTGCTCAGACCCCAACGACCAGAGGGTGAAGAAGGCAGTCAGACACCTGCAAAGCCTCGTGAAGTCACGTGACCCCACCACCCAGGAGACCTTGTAGCTTTGGTGTTCACCACACCAGTCTTGAGCCATGTGGGTGCAGTGGAGGCCTTACCAGGACAGCAAGAAACCTGAGCACAGGAGACTCCAGTACCCCGCACAATAGCACTTCTGCTTGTCTTAACTGGAGCCCTGGGCCTGCAAGGGGGAGGATTAAAGTCTTTCTCCTTCAGTCGGGATCTGCATGTTCTGTCCCTGCAGTGCAAGGTACACACACCCACCTCGGCCTGTCACGTTGGAAGGGAGGTCAGAGAACACCTGGGCCTGCTCTGGCCAGGTCGGGAGAGGAAATGGAAGCTCAAAGGAAAACATGGCTGTCCTGTCTCAAGGCACCCGCAGGTAGAGGGGAGAGCCTGGTGAGAGGCCTAAGCAGGGCGTCCATGTGCTGAGGAGCAGAGCTCCTGTGTCATCTGCACAGCCTCCCGGAGGCCTGGGGGTCCTCTCTCTGCAGGGGCTGGGGGTTCTGGGAAGAGGCTTCTGGATTCTCTCCTGTTCTGTCTCTGAAATCTCCACTCCTGCACATCTGTTATCTTCTGGCCTGGAGAGGATGAGGACATCCTCGGACACATTCCATTGCACTCCATTCCATTCCAGCACTGTCCGCAGGCCCCGTCCACAGGCCAGGGCTTGACTACCTGCTGGGGAACCCTACATAGGCCAACCTTGGCCTTCTCCTGGGGAACGGCCCAGCCTGGGGGAAGGCGGGGATCCTGTAGCCCCTTCCCCTAGCTCGCAGGCCTGGAGACTCACTACATACCAGGTGGTCCTTAGCACATCCTGTACCGGCCAGGGTCTCAGAGGCCTTCCCTACACGGTCTGGGCCACCTCTGCTCGCTTTCCGGCTTTCTCCTCCTCCTGGATCTCCCATTGTGCCGCCAGTTCTCCAAGTGGCTCCAGTGTTCCTGAGGCGTGGCCCCCACCCCCTACCAGCCACCGAAATCCCACCCACCCTCGGCTCAAGCCCAGCCTCCAGGAAGCCTTCCCGACTGCCCTGCGGCACCGAGCCTGTGTCCTCTGGTTGCCCCGAGGGACCCCAGCGCCCCCGCCACGGTAAGGGGCTGTTCTCCCGTGGATCCCCGCGCGTCTGCTGGTCCCCACCCCGCCATCGGCCCGCAGCCCCGCGGCCCACGTGCTCCCAGGCTGGGGCCTCCCGCGGAGGTGCTGGCGCCGGCGAGGCCGGCTGGAGTTGGAGACTGCGCGTGAGCGCCCGAGGGCCCGTCTGCCTTTGCGTCGGTCGTGGGCCCGCGCTTCTGACCCTGGGCCTCCGCTCCGGCCTCGGTGTGGAAGGGGGCAGGGGAGCGGGGCCCTGCGTCTGGAGGTCTGCGCCCTGCGCGGTGGGTGGAGAAGCCAAAAGGAGTCTTTGCTGCCCCCGGCCCTTGGTGCCCCCTGGCGGCCGGCGCGCTCGCTGCACCCCTGCCCGCTTTCCGGGAGCGCGGGAGGAAAATCCAAGAACCAGGCCCTGGGGCGCCGGCCAGGCGAGGGCTCGACCCCGTCCGACCCAGAGGAGTAGCCCTATCACAGCTGCCCACGGCCGGAGTCCTGGGGTAGCGGGGCCGAGCTCCTGGTGGGAAGCTTCCTGTGGATCCTCCGGGCGTGGGGGCATGGGGGTCTGTGGGGGGCGGAGATGACCTCGGAGACCCTAGCGTAGGAAGCCTGGCCGCGCACGCCGCGCCCTGCAGGCCAGAATCCCAAGGACGCTCTGTGCGGTTAGTGCAGCCATTGCAACGCGGTGGCGCACGCCTGTGATCCGAGCACTGTGGGAGGCCGAGGCGGGAGGATTGCTTGGGGCCAGGAGTTCAAGACCAGCTTCAGCACAGTGAGACCCCTGTCTCTACCAAGAGCAACAAAAAGTACCCTTTTCTTACAAAACAAATCGAGTGAAATCCTGCTCCGAGGCCCACATTGTAGAGTTGCTGTCGAGGACTGTGGGGGAGGCGGAAAGTTGCCGGCGGGCTCCTGAGAGTGACTGAGCAGGGGGCTTTGGTAACAGGTCCCTGGGGAGATAAGAGATGGACCCAGGACAGAAATCAGAATGCAGGACTTGGAATGCAAGCTCCCCATGGCAGGGACGGGACGTGAGGTGGGTGGGAAGAGCAATGCACGATGCGGGAGACGCCACCGTGCTTGTGGGAAGGGCAACGCCACCATACTTGGCAAGGAATGCGGAGTTGGGGCTCCCCGTGACAGGGAGGGAGGAGGTGGGAAGAAGCATCAGGGACTAGGGGAGCAGCGAGGAGGGGCCGGGCCATGCATTACCTCTCCAGGTGCCCGCCAGAGGGCGCGCCAGCCCTCAAATAAAGATCTGGAGGCTCACAGTCGCAGTTCTGTCCAGATGACCCCATCTCTGGCCTTTGTGTTGGCCCACTAGGTGCTGGGGCCCCACCCGCCATTTGACTGCAGCTGCCCATAGCCTCCGGGCTGGGGCACCTGCAGCTGAGTGGCTCTTCTAGGGGAGCAAAGGGAAGAAAACCACCAGCTAAACTGCCTGGAGTTTGCTGGCTAAAGGGGAAGAAGGAAAAACGCTGTTGGGATTTGCAGGACCCCTAACTCATGACCCCATGTCTGGTTTTGGGTCTTTCTTGTAAAATACACTTAACATGAAATTTAACATTTTAGCTTTTTTTTTTTTTTCCCCCGAGGCGGAGTCTTGCTCTGTTGCCCAGGCTGGAGTGCAGTGGCCTGATTTCGGCTCGCTGCAACCTGTGCCTCCCGGGTTCAAGTGATTCTCTTGCCTCAGCCTCCCGAGTAGCTGGGATTACAGGTGCCCACCACCACGCCCAGCTCATCTTAGCTATGTTAAAGTGTACAATTCAGTGGCATTAGGTACATCACAATGTTGCACAACCATCACCACCCTCTAGTTTCAGAACTTTTTTGTCACCCCAAAAGGAATTTCAGACCCATTAAGCAGTGGCGTCCCATTCCCCTTTGCCAGCCCCTGGCAACCATTCACCTGCTTTCTATCTCTAAGGATTGGCCCTTTCTGGATATTTCATGTAGATAGAATCATGCAGTATTGGCCTTTTGTGTCTGGCTTATTTCACGTAGCGTAATATTTTCAGGTTCACCCTTGTGGTAGCGTGTATCAGAGCTTCATTCTGTTTGATGGCTGAGTAATGCTCCATTGTATGGTTACACCACATTTTGTTGATCCATTCTTCAGTTGGTGGACACTTGGGTGGTTTCTTTTTGGCTATTGTGAATAATGCTTCTGTGAACACTGGTGTACAAGAAATATTGAAGTCCCTGTTTTCCATTTTTGGGGCATATACTTATGAGTGGAGCTGCTGGGTCAGATGTCTAACTCTGAGGAGCTACCAAACTGTTTTTCACCGTGGCTGCCCCATGGCATTCCTATCAGCAACGCAGGAGGTTCCACTTTCCCGACATTCTCACGGAAATTTGTGATTTTCTGTGGTTTTGGTGGCTGTCATCGCCACCCTGGGGTGTGTGAAGTCATCTACTGCATGTGGCTTTGATGTGCATTTCCTGGATGACTGGTGATGTGGAGCATCTTTCTTTTAGCTGGGTCCCAGCCTCCAGTCTTGTTCCCTCCCCCCTAGTCGATCCATAGAAGAACAGGCCGAGTCCTCCTTCTGAAACCCAACTCTGATTATGTCTCCCCAGCTCAGAACCACCCCCAAATGCCTTCCAACTCTCTCTGGAAAGGAGGACACATTCCTGCCCACCCTGCCTCCAAAACACACACCCTCTGTGCTCCAGCCCCTAGAAAATTCTCCTAACTGGTAAAATCCAATCCTTTGCCTCTGCCCTTCTGTCTGCCTGGAACATTGTCCTATGCTCTCTGCTACCCCGCTTCCCCTGCTGAGTCCTTCCATCCTTCCGACCTTACCTACTCCCTATCACCTTTCACTTCCAGGTTATGTGACTTTCTCCGGGCTCACACACCCTGCCCCTCTACAGCCCTCCGCCACCATGTCACTTTCCACTCTAACTTGTAATCTCCAGTTCAGTGGTCAGTTTCCCTTCAAACAGGGAATTCCACACGGGTTATGGTCAGCACTGTGGGCCCGGCCTCGTCTCCTCAGTGCCCAGCGCAGCAGGGTCAGTAAGACTGTGCCAACTGACCACGGGAATGGAAAGGTGGTGGGGAAGGGGCACAGGTGTGTTTGATTACTATCATCAGCCCTGTTTGCTTTCGCTGCATGGAATCCACTTTACCCTGATTCTGACAGTTTTGGTCAAGGGGGTCCCACCTGTTGCCCACATACACCTGAATTTCAGCTATGGCACATCCTGAGCTCAAGCTGGGTCCCTCTATCCACGGCTGAGGGACAGCAGGATGCACTCTCTCTCCATCCGGCTATTTCTAAAGCACCAATTGCCTTTAACTTGCCTCTGGGTTTAAGAACCACGGCTCTCTGACTCTTGCAACTCCTCAGGCTGTCCCCATTTTCACTTTTTTTTTTTTTTTTTTTGAGACGGAGTCTCACCCTGTCACCAGGCTGGAGTGCAGTGGTGCGGTCTCGGCTCATGGCAACGTCCGTCTCCCTGGTTCGAGCGATTCTCCTGCCTCAGCCTCCCGAGTAGCTGGGATTACACGTGCCCAACACCACACAGCTAATTTTTGTATTTTTAGTAGAAATGGAGTTTCACCATGTTGGCCAGGCTAGTCTCCAACTCCCGGCCTCAAGTGATCTGCCCACCTTGGCCTCCCAAAGTGCTGGGATTACAGGCATGAGCCACTGTGCCGGGCTGCCATTTTCACTTTTATTCAAATGTGTCAGTTGAGTCCCCTACCCCCATGTTCCCCAACCCCACTTCCATGTCTTCTCAGCATCTGACACTTCCATTCTTAGCAGTGTATAGTGTCTGGCCCAAGAGTGTACAGAAGCCGCCCTGTCCAGATTGTTGAAGGCAAATGGCTCAGTTCCTTCCGCTCCTCTCCCTGCAGCCTGTAGAGGGCCATGTGGGGTTGTGGAGGCCTGGGCTCAAACCCTAACTCCACCACTTCCTTGCTGTGTGGCCTTGAGCAAATTACTTCAACTCTGTGCACCTCAGTCTGCTTAAATGTAAGCTTCCCTCCCAGGACAGCTATGGGAGTAGACTACGAGAATTCAGACAAGGCCTGCCAACCGTGATCCAGACCCGATGCCCCTTCTAGAAATATCTTCTAGGAGCTGCCCTCGCTCACTATAAGGGCCTTCTCACCAGCCTTACTTTACTTTTTCTGCTCTGAAGCCCCAGAGAATTGCCAACCCTTAGTGAGCATTTACTTTTTAAGAATAAATTTTACTTTTCATTGTACCTTGTCTAAGAATTGAGCATTTACTTGAAATCCGGCACAGTCAAAGGCCTTATTAACCTCTGGGCCTGACTACAGCTTCAGGAAGGATCTAATCTTGTCAACACCATTTCACAGATGAGAAAACTGAGGCAGCGGCTGGTAATCCATTGAAGCTCATACTGCTTGGAGGTGGCAGGCCTGGGGTTCTCACCACCATGCGTGCTGCCTCTGCTTAGGCCCAGGATGCTGTCCTGTGTCCTTTGTTTTCCCTGCAATCTATTTCAGATATTGCCAATGTCCTGAATTTCATAGACATAAATATGAAAGGTAAAATAATGAAGCTTCAGGAGGAAAACCAAGGAGCATATAGCTTCATGATGTTGGGATCTGCAAACGTTTCCCAAATAAGACTCAAGAATTCACCTTAAAAGAGAAACAGTAGAATTAAAATTAAGAATTTTTTTTTCAGTTTTTTTTTTTTCACATGTGCGGATTGTGCAGGTTTGTGACATGGGTATACATGTGCCATGGTGGTTTGCTGCACTTAGCAACCCGTCATCTAGGTTTTAAGCCCTGCATACATTAGGTATTTGTCGTAATGCTCTCTCTCCCCTTGCTCCCCACCCACTGACAGGCCCCAGTGTGTGATGTTCCCCTTCCTGTGTCCATGTGTTCTCATTGTTCAACTCCCACTTATGAGTGAGAACTTGCAGCATTTGGTTTTCTGTTCCTGTTAGTGTACTAAGAATGATGGCTTCTAGCTGCATCCATGTCCCTGCAAAGGACATGAACTCGTTGTTTTTATGGCTGCAAAATTAAGAATAATTATTCATCCAAAGACACCATTAAAAGGCAAACCACACACTGGCAGGAGATCATTGTCACACGAGTGTCTGGTGAAGGATTCGCACTCAGAATAAAGAACCCCTATGTTAAGGCTCGCTCATAAACACACATTTTTAAAAAGTCCTACAGGCCCGGATTTGTAGCCTAGCTTGCTCTTCTGCCCATTTAGGGAGATCTTGGACAAGTCTCTTTGAGGGACTGAGCCCTCTAGTTAATGATCCCATTTCCAAATTTGGGGATAAGACCCGTGCTTTGTGTGCCTCACTGTTGTGTTTCTTATGAGAATGAAAAGAGAGAGAATGCACCAAAAATGGATCACGTGTCAGGATGGGGATTTATGTGTATGTGGCCCCCTCGTCCCTACTCTGAAATCGGAGCTCCTCAAGGACTTGGGCTGGGCCTTAGCCCAATGTCTGGTCCCTGGTACCTGGCACGAGCCTGGCCCAGAGTGCATGGAAACATACATGTGACCCATGTCATGAATCATACATGTGACCCATGAGTGGGCAACGAACAGTATTCCTGTATGAGGGAAGCACATGAGCAAAGCATGGGTGTGGAAATGTACAGTTCAGTCCATTGGGAATGAGCTTTGGTGGACACAGAGTACAAGCCGGGGACGAGTGGATGGGGATGGATCTTCCATACCAGGCTCAGGAGTTGGGATTATTGGTAGAGGAACCCTGGCTTACCAGGCCTCTGGTTTAATAAAACATGACTAAAGCGACTCCATCTTGAAGTGAGCAGCTTAATGCTTATGGTCTGAAAATAGCCACATCCAAAGCTGACCACCAATTATAATTACAGAAAATTTATAGCCATGGAGAGCATCTCCCACTAAGCCTGCAGAATGTCCAGGTGTCCTAAGAATACAGCCCACCTTAATTAAGAGTAATGTAAACAAGTGTGTTTAGGTTGAAGGGTTAATGGTCACTGATAGCACCAATAGCCCTTACCTTTAGCGAGCACATCTGCACGTTCCAAGTTTAATTATAGCTCCTCATGGTTTCTTTT
>NW_012101698.1:4445219-4448506 GCF_000951045.1 Mandrillus leucophaeus
TCCTCCCCTCTCCTTGCCTCTCCTTCCCTTCCCTTCCTTCCTTCTTCTTTCTTTCTTCCTTTCCTTCTCTCTCTCCTCCCTCCCTCCCTTTCTTTTCTTTTTCTTTCTCTTTTTTTTTTGAGACAGAGTCTTACTCTGTCACTCAGGCTGGAATGCAGTGGTGCAATCTCAGCTCACTGCAGCCTCCACCTCCCAGATTCAAGTAATTCTTGTGCCTCAGCCTCCCAAGTAGCTGGAATTACGGGCACTCACCATCATGCCCAGCTAATTTTTGTATTTCTAATAGAGACTGGGTTTCACCATGTTGGCCAGGCTGGTCTCAAACTTCTGACCTCAGGTAATCCACATGCCTCAGCTTCCCAAAGTGCTGGGATTACAGATGTGCACCACCATACGCAGTTAATTTTTGTATGTTTAGTATAGACGGGGTTTCACCATGTTGGACGGACTGGTTCTGACCTCAAGTGATCTGCCCACCTCAACCTCCCAAAGTGCTGGGATTACAGGTGTGAGGCACCGTGCCCAGCCCTGAATCAGAACTTCTGGGAATGGGTCCACCACACTTTTAACAAGGCCTGCAGGGGATTTGATGTGTGCTGCAATGTAAGAACCACTGGCTGAGACAGCCACGAAAAAGAGAGGGTTCCTCAGTCTTTGCTTTCAGGGACACTGGTAAAAGATGGGAGGCCCAGAGCCAGGCAAGTTGGGGCCAGATCAGGGGAGGAAGAGGAAAGTGGCCCCATGTCCCTCCCACAATCACCCACTATTGCCTTCAGGCCAAGATCAGCCTTCTCAGGCAAAGGAGATTCACCTGGAGCTGAGAAGCTGACTCTTGGCTCTGGCGAACAGCTCAACGCAACTCCCCATCTTTGCACAGACACTGGCTCTTGTAGGGTGGTTTGAATCCAGTCCAAAGACGTATCCCCCTAAAAATGTCTCCCTCTATCTTGCCTTCTGCCATGAAAATACTTGGTGGATCCCTGTCTTACTACCCCCAATTCAAGGACTCACAGGTTAACTTGAGATACCACCAACAGCAGCTTGGCTCAGCTGGGTTGGTTGTGTGACCACACCTGGTGATTGATTGACAGCCCTTCAGGGCCAGGATACCTGACTGAGGTTCTGACCCAGGGGTGGATGATCCATTAAGGCCCGCGTTTAAAAGCAGCAGCACCGCGGGATAGGGGCAGCACCTGGGTGTGGAAGGGAGGGTCTGGAGCTGGGAGAGGGATGGGAATTCTTATGCCTGGCTGGGTCTCAGCTTGGCTGACTTCCCACGTCTAAGGTTTGACCTTCTTCCTTCAGAGGTGAGTTTCCTGCCATGGGGGTTTGGGTGAGCCCTCAGCACCAGCATTTTGGGGGCTTTGAAAAGAGAGTTGTCTGGTAACGGGGTAGGGATCTCTGTGTTCCTAGCTCTGGGAGAGAGAAGAGAAGGGAATCGGTGATATTGACTCTTCTTCCTGCTCTTTCTAGAAAGCCTTGTTTTATTCTTAGGGTGAAATTCTGGCGAATTTGGAGTCTGAAGCCCTGGTTAAATAGCTTCACTGCGTTTAAGCTTTATGTAGCCTGCAAAAGGGGGTCTGAGCAGTGGTGGTCTCTGCTGGGAGTTTCTCTGCTCTATACTCAGTCCTGGTGTCTCCAATTAGAGGAGCCTGATGCCAGTCAGGCAGAGTGTGTTAAATTGTTTAAACAACTAAGAATCAGGAGGATCAACATTTGGGGCAAGATGAGAAAGGCTCCAGATCCAACCATTTTTAACATAGGTTTGAATATCCAGAAATGCAGAAAAGGTACTGAGTTACGCAGTGACAAATCTCCCTCCCATGCTTCTTTCCTATTTGCCAATTTCCGTCTCTGAAAGGCAACCACTGTTTCTCATTTCTTATGTACAAAGATGAATTTAATTTCCATTTTTCTTTTACATAAAAGTTGCACCTTTGGCACATTTTTCTGAACCTTGCAGTTTTCACCCACTTATTAATACACCTTGGAATATTCCATATCAATGTATGTGTCCTTGTTATTTTATTTTATTTTATTTATTTTGAGACAGAGTCTCACCCTGCCACCCAGGCTGGAGTGCAGTGGCGCAATCTCGGCTCACTGCAACCTCCGCCTCCCGGGTTCAAGCAATTCTTCTGCCTCAGCCTCCTGAGTAGCTGGGATTACAGGTGTGTGGCACCACAACCAGCATATTTTTGTAGTTTTAATAGAGACGGAGTTTCACCTTATTGGTCAGGCTGGTCTCCAACTCCTGACCTCATGATCTGCCTGCCTCAGCCTCCCAAAGTGCTGGGATTACAGGCATGAGCTACTGTGCCCAGCCGTGTCCTTGTTATTTTTAATAGCTGCGTACTATTCTACCACATGACTATACTCTAACTTACTGCACCAGTCCCCTCCCATGGCCATTTGGGCTTTGGCCAGTCATCTGCCAAATCCCTGGCTGGAATGCAGTGGTGCAATCTTGGCTCTGCAAAGGTTATAACAAACAAACAATGTTCAAACATTGTCACAATCAATGCTGCTATTCTCCAGCTGGTACATCTGTTATTTTGCATATATCCAAGTGCACCTCTAGGGTACATTTTTCGAAGTGGAAGTACTAGGTTAAAGGTCACTGCATTGGTAATAATGGTGGATATTGCCTTCCTTCTAATAGGGAGGTAGGAAAGGAGGTGGTTTAGAGCTATGCAGGACAGGGTTCGAACCTCCTCTCTCTGTTTTCTCGCAGTTTGATCATGGACCCAATGCTCTCTGAGCTCCAGTTTTAAAAAATCTATAAAATGGGCCCCATATAGTTGTGAGCATAAAATGAGATCAGCTATGTAAAGCATTTAATTCAGGGCCAAACACACAGAGAAGTAAAACTCTCCCCTGCATCTTCCCAAGGGCAGGCAGCCTGCGCCCCCCCACTCCCGCCCCGCCCCGTACTTGCCATAGAGTTCGTGGGTGTTTGAGAGGCAGCTATTGAGCCTGGCGGTCAAACTGGTGGTTCTCAGTGGAAGATCCTTTCCCCGCCCATTGTCTTGTCCCATCCCTGAGGCTCCTGATATGCTCTGTTCCTAGAACCCTGGGTGTCTTCAGGGCCTTCCTAGGGCTGGCTGTTGGTCAGGAGCCTTCCTGAAGGGAGGGTGTTTGGTCTGCTTAAATCTTCAAAGCTCTGGTCCCTGACACAGGCCTCAGATAAGTGTACTACCTTCCACTGATTGTTTACCACTAGCCTTGTACAATGCCGAGTGTTCTACTTGAGTGATTGTAGCCAGTTCTCAGAATTATCCCATAGT
>NW_012101698.1:4450276-4484947 GCF_000951045.1 Mandrillus leucophaeus
GGGGTAGGGATCTCTGTGTTCCTAGCTCTGGGAGAGAGAAGAGAAGGGAATCGGTGATATTGACTCTTCTTCCTGCTCTTTCTAGAAAGCCTTGTTTTATTCTTAGGGTGAAATTCTGGCGAATTTGGAGTCTGAAGCCCTGGTTAAATAGCTTCACTGCGTTTAAGCTTTATGTAGCCTGCAAAAGGGGGTCTGAGCAGTGGTGGTCTCTGCTGGGAGTTTCTCTGCTCTATACTCAGTCCTGGTGTCTCCAATTAGAGGAGCCTGATGCCAGTCAGGCAGAGTGTGTTAAATTGTTTAAACAACTAAGAATCAGGAGGATCAACATTTGGGGCAAGATGAGAAAGGCTCCAGATCCAACCATTTTTAACATAGGTTTGAATATCCAGAAATGCAGAAAAGGTACTGAGTTACGCAGTGACAAATCTCCCTCCCATGCTTCTTTCCTATTTGCCAATTTCCGTCTCTGAAAGGCAACCACTGTTTCTAATTTCTTATGTACAAAGATGAATTTAATTTCCATTTTTCTTTTACATAAAAGTTGCACCTTTGGCACATTTTTCTGAACCTTGCAGTTTTCACCCACTTATTAATACACCTTGGAATATTCCATATCAATGTATGTGTCCTTGTTATTTTATTTTATTTTATTTATTTTGAGACAGAGTCTCACCCTGCCACCCAGGCTGGAGTGCAGTGGCGCAATCTCGGCTCACTGCAACCTCCGCCTCCCGGGTTCAAGCAATTCTTCTGCCTCAGCCTCCTGAGTAGCTGGGATTACAGGTGTGTGGCACCACAACCAGCATATTTTTGTAGTTTTAATAGAGACGGAGTTTCACCTTATTGGTCAGGCTGGTCTCCAACTCCTGACCTCATGATCTGCCTGCCTCAGCCTCCCAAAGTGCTGGGATTACAGGCATGAGCTACTGTGCCCAGCCGTGTCCTTGTTATTTTTAATAGCTGCGTACTATTCTACCACATGACTATACTCTAACTTACTGCACCAGTCCCCTC
The DNA here is from genome assembly GCF_000951045.1 of Mandrillus leucophaeus. Taxonomy (NCBI): domain Eukaryota; kingdom Metazoa; phylum Chordata; class Mammalia; order Primates; family Cercopithecidae; genus Mandrillus; species Mandrillus leucophaeus. The sequence continues at coordinate 4,451,291 of NW_012101698.1, forward strand.
CCATGGCCATTTGGGCTTTGGCCAGTCATCTGCCAAATCCCTGGCTGGAATGCAGTGGTGCAATCTTGGCTCTGCAAAGGTTATAACAAACAAACAATGTTCAAACATTGTCACAATCAATGCTGCTATTCTCCAGCTGGTACATCTGTTATTTTGCATATATCCAAGTGCACCTCTAGGGTACATTTTTCGAAGTGGAAGTACTAGGTTAAAGGTCACTGCATTGGTAATAATGGTGGATATTGCCTTCCTTCTAATAGGGAGGTAGGAAAGGAGGTGGTTTAGAGCTATGCAGGACAGGGTTCGAACCTCCTCTCTCTGTTTTCTCGCAGTTTGATCATGGACCCAATGCTCTCTGAGCTCCAGTTTTAAAAAATCTATAAAATGGGCCCCATATAGTTGTGAGCATAAAATGAGATCAGCTATGTAAAGCATTTAATTCAGGGCCAAACACACAGAGAAGTAAAACTCTCCCCTGCATCTTCCCAAGGGCAGGCAGCCTGCGCCCCCCCACTCCCGCCCCGCCCCGTACTTGCCATAGAGTTCGTGGGTGTTTGAGAGGCAGCTATTGAGCCTGGCGGTCAAACTGGTGGTTCTCAGTGGAAGATCCTTTCCCCGCCCATTGTCTTGTCCCATCCCTGAGGCTCCTGATATGCTCTGTTCCTAGAACCCTGGGTGTCTTCAGGGCCTTCCTAGGGCTGGCTGTTGGTCAGGAGCCTTCCTGAAGGGAGGGTGTTTGGTCTGCTTAAATCTTCAAAGCTCTGGTCCCTGACACAGGCCTCAGATAAGTGTACTACCTTCCACTGATTGTTTACCACTAGCCTTGTACAATGCCGAGTGTTCTACTTGAGTGATTGTAGCCAGTTCTCAGAATTATCCCATAGTGGGAAATAGTAATCACCTCCAAGCCAAGTTCATCATTAGATAGCCTTGCCCCGTCCAAGTAGGACACCTTATATTCTCATGGTCTCTTGGGGTTTCCTCCAACCCCTCTAGGAGGTGAGAGACACATGGTGTGTGTGGAGTTTCCTGTTGCCTTATATTTTATTTAGCTTAGGCATGAGCCCTCACTGGAAATATGTACAGCCCGATGAAAAGGTGAGTTTGATTTTTTTTGAGACAGAGTCTTGCTTTGTTGCCCAGGCTGGAGTGCAGTGGTGCGATCTCACCTCAGTGCAACCTCTGCCTCCTGGGTTCAAATGATTCTCCTGCTTCAGCCTCCCAAGTAGCTGGGATTATAGGCATGTGCCACCGGGCCGGCTAATTTTTGTATTTTTAGTAGAGATGGAGTTTCACAGTGTTGGTGAAGCTGGTCTCAAACTCCTGACCTTGTGATCTGCCTGCCTCGGCCTCCCAAAAAGCTGGGATTACAGGCGTGAGCCACCGTGCCCAGCCAGTGAGTTTGGTTTTTAAATGACCAGAAATGCAGTCCATGTGCATGAAAGGAAAAACACAATGCCTGGCACTAACATCTCAAAGTGCCTGTGTGACAGTTTCACCCTTAACGTCATTGCCGCCAACACCTAATAGAAAAAGTTAGTTGGCAACCAGTCTTGTGAATCTTTTCATCAAAGGAGCCATTCTCTGCCCCTTCTAAAGAGACCCTACAGAGTACATGTGCATAGCTGCCTCTCCTTTTTTTTCACCTTACAGGGGATCAGGACACATTGGGAACCCGGGATCTGTTTGGCGGGTCTCTTTCTCAAGACCTAGAACCAGGTGGTCCAGGCACCTCACTGATCTAAGAACGTGAGTGGCGAGAAGGAAGAGGCATCGTTCAGAATGCTCGGGGCTGATGGTGAGCCAGAGGAGAGGAGGGATGTACCAGAAAGCTCTGGCGTTTCCTCTCAGCCTGAGCCACAAGTGCAGCACCAACTGGGCAGTCTGTATGGAGTGCCCTGGCAGCCCCCGGGCCCCCCAGTACAGCACAGCCCTGCTGATCAAGAGACAAGCGCGGTGACCCAGCAGCAGTGGCACCTCCAGGGCCTGGGTAGATCTGAGCTCCAGGCCGCTGGGCTCCCTGAGGCACAACTAGGAGAAGCAGCAGAGTCCAGCCCAAGCAGGTCTTGCTTGAACACGGCTGGGTGGGGATGGCCAACTGGCCTGGGGAAAGGGGATCCCAGCAGGAAGCTCTGTGGCTCACGCTCTGTCTCCCTCCCTCTCTCTGTGTGTCGTAGCTTCCTGCTGGGTTCTGAGGTTGGTGAGTACCGGTCATGGTGGTGCGTGTGGTCGCCCAAGCTGGGCCCCAGATGGGGGACTGGGAACGGGGGCCTGGTGTCAACAGTGCAGCCTTCTCCCTGAAGCGTGGGACTCTGTGAGCAGGTGGGCATTGCTCTTTCCCTGCAGGCCAGCCTTGCTCTTCTTCCCCTCCCAGTGAAGAAGTCCTGTCATTGCTTAGAGCAATTGTAAGTGTCTCATTTTGTTTTGTACTGAGGATCTTTCCTTTCCCACCTACCCCCAATCAAGAAACCATGTGTCCGCACTTCCACTCTCTCTCCCATAGGTAGGGGGGTGTCCTGGGCTCCTGCTGCTTTTGAGCTATGTTCCCTGTTCCCCCATCCTGAGAAGTAGGTGTTCAGCTCACAGTGTCATTTCTTTAAGAGCTGTGACCCTGGGAACCAGGGGTTGGGTGGGTGAATGGGTGGATGGGTGGGTGGTTAAGAATCTAGCTGGAAGACAGGAGTAGGCTGTCCTATTAATGATAGCAGGTCAGGGCCACTGCTACCCACCCTCTCCTTGCCCAGCCCCCCATTCCAGATGAAGTTGTGGTCAGGCAGAAGAGGGCCCCACACGGCTCCTGGAAGGTTGGCACACTCCTCCATGGAAAGAGGGTCTACGCTGTGGCCATCAGCGGCTCAACCCACCACGTGTACACGTGTGGCTCCGGCTACATCAGGGTGTGGGATGAGAGTGCGCTGCAGGCGGGAGACAAGGCCCCTCAGGCCCAGCTGGATTTGCAGGTGAGGGGGGTCCAAAGCAGGACTCAGGGAACTCTGACAGGGCCTCTGATTTGAGACCCAGGGTCAGTGCCCTGAGGGGATACCAGTGTGTGAACCCTTCCTACAGGATCCCCAGGACTGTGTTGTCACCTGCAAGCTGTTCCCTGATGAGCAGAGCCTGATCACAGGGGGTGCATCCCAGGCCGTGACTCTCTGGGACCTGGCACCCACCCCCCAGGTCAGGGCACGGCTGACCTCAACGGGCCCCACGTGCTATTCTCTGGCTGTCTCCTCTGATGCCCATATCTGTTTGGCTTGTTTCCATGGATTTGTTGAGATTTGGGATTTGCAGAACCAAATCTTGATCAGGTATGAGCTCCCTCCAGAGCCACTCGGGTGTACCTGGGGGAGGGCTTGCCAGTGAGGCTCACTCTTCCTCTCTTTGCATTAGGGCTCTTGGCATTAGGGCTGGAAGAGTCAGTGTAGAGGATATATCTGGGGTAGTCCTAGGGGCTTCCTGACCCTGAAACTTCCCGGGGGCCCAAACCACTCAGTGACCCTCTGCGTTGTTTTTCCACCCACCAGGAAGCACGAAGTTCCTGTATATGGGTCCCGATGTGTGGACATCACTGGCAATATATTCTGGACAGGAGGTGAAGACACCACCCTGTATTCCTGGGACCTGAGGAACTACCAGAGGCTGCACCAACACGACTTACAGAATGAGGTGCCTGGCTGGCCACCACTGGCAGAATGCCACCTGCAGTGGAGTCATGCATGGAGGCAGGGGTGGGAGTGTGAGCTTGAGAGGTGGGCACAGAGCATGGTGTTGGCAACTTTGAGTGCTGACCTCAAACCTGCTTCCACAAACAGATCCTCAGCCTTACCCATGACCCCGGAGAAGAATGGGTATTGGCGGGCTTGAGAACAAGTGATATCGCGTTCCTTCACACTCGTCGGAATGAGCAGTTTAAGGCTGTCATGAAAAAATACACCCGCCACCACAGCCTCAAGTTTGCCTCCTGTGGTGAGTAAGAAGCCAGGTGACACCTCTGGGTGTCCGATTGTGAACTTGCTGTCGTCTCTTCTTTCTCTATTCACCCCCCTTTCCTTTTCTGGCTCCCTCCGTAAGGGGAGATCCTGCACAGAATGATAGCCCGAAGACGCAGGCAGACTGAAGAGGCATGAACCCAGTCCGATTGTTCTGTTGTTCTGTGATAGCCATGATCCTGCGTGTGGTAGGAGGGTGGGGGCAGATAAGGGAATGGCTTGGGTTGTGTGTCTGATTTTCATAGATAGGGAAACTGAGGCAGAGAAAGACTTGCCGCTGGTTGGGGACAGTGCTGGAACTAGAATGCAGGATTAGTCTCTGGCCTCTCATCTGTTCGTTCCTTCACCAGGGAGCTATTTTGTGACCGCGATAGATACGCGCCTCAGTGGCTTGGAGGCACCTTCTCTACAAAAGTTGTTTCAGGTACTGAACACAGAGAGATGCCTGAACCCAGGCACTCAGAGCTTATAGCTCCAGGTCCCAGTTGGTTGGATTCCAGTGGGTGTTGGAAAACACCTCTGAGATGGCACCCAGGGCCATTTTACAGAGTAGAGGAAAGAGGACTTCAGATCCGATGAACTCCCAAGTCACCTTGAGCCCTGAGACCTGGCCCTGTCCTCCACCTGAGCCTTAGGTCTACACTGAGCCTTGAAACAGCCCTAAATGAAGCCTCCATGTCTGGCCCAATCTTTGCCCCAAATGTGATCCCTTTTTTGGCCCTTCCATCCATCTAGATAGAGGAGTCTTCAGGTATCCTGTGCTGTGATGTATCCTCTGACAACCAGTATCTGGTCATGGGCTCCAAGAGCAGTGCCATCGTCTACCAGCTCTTGTATTAAAGGTGGTATGGCATGGTCCTGCCAGTGAAGACCCAGTCTTTGGGCTGGTGTGGCTGTGAGGATGGCTTCAGGGTGCTGGACACCTCTAACACCTGCCATCCCCTCTGCTTTAGCTTGGGTGGCAGGTCATTCCTCCCCTCCAATACCCCGCTTTCAGCCCACACTCCCAGACTTTAATCAGATGGCTTGGAGCTTTTTTCTTTGTTATCTTTCTACTACTGATTTCTGGGTTTTGGTGGGAAACTTGAGATCCCTTTGCAATGAATAAAATAGCAAAGCAGAAAGCAAAATGGCCTGGATATGTGTCCCTTTCTTTCAAGTCACAAACTCATTGTGATGGATTGCTTATGCCTTCAGCAAACTCCAGGGTGGGGAAGGAATTTTAGACCAGACTTAATTTTGTTTGTAAACTTTTTTTTTTTTTTTTCAAGTGGGGAATTTTTGGAATCTTAAAGCTCAAGAAACGTAAGACTACGTACCAACTTTCAGACTGTGATAGATAGACCAACAATGCTCAACTCTTGACTCAGGTAAAACTCCTAGAGCTGGTCTAGCCATGTTCTGAGGACAGGTTCCCTTTTTGTGCCTAACTTCAATGATGGAGAAGCTCCTTGCTTCATGCTACTTCACTTTATTTGACTTTTTAAAAGTCTTGATGCTAATTCTGGTGTTTGGTGCTAATCAAAGCTACCTAGCTCACTGTTTCAGGACAGTTTCCTCATGTTTGAAAATGTGACAGTGTAGTAGTATATCTGGGCTTCACTGGGCTGGAAAGGCCCCAGCTCCTGGAAAAAAAGCCATAAGGCCTGCTTTCTAGTCTTCTTCCATCAGCGTCCTCTTTTTGGCTTGGTGTTTGTATAGCTGAGACTGCCAGCTGCCCACTGAAGTTCATGGCTTAGAGTTTTCCCTGGGAGGAAGCTGCAATGCCAAGGGCCAAGTTTGCCATCCTTTGCAACATGTAGGTGTTGTCAGGAACTGAGTTCTTGCCAGGGGATCATGGGTGAATAATATGTGTCAGCTTTGGGCTAGGCCTAAAGAAGTAGGACTGTTCCCTCCAGGGTCTTGTTCCACTTCTACCAGCTCAAGGCAAATGATGTGGAGGCCCCAGGGCATTGCAGAAACACAGGATGCTTCTATCCTAGAAGCATCCTCTGTGCATGAGTCAGACATCGAGATAAGCTGTTCACTTTGGACTACTGCATGGAAGAAAACAAACCCAAAGGAGGTATCACTTACCATCTGTTAGGATGGCTAGAGTAAAAAAGACAGTAACAAGTGTTGACAAGGATGTGGAGAGATTGGAATCCTCATATATTGCTGGTGGGACTGGAAAATGTTGCAGTCACTTTGAAAATGTTTGGAAGTTCTTCAAAATGCTTAACATAGAGTTACCATATGATTCAGTAATTCCACTCCTATGTCCAAGAGAATTAAAAATAAAGACATACAAGTTGGGAGGGTAATAATTGGGAGTGGGAATACAAGAATTTTAAAATGCTTTCTGGAAATAAGGTAAGAGTCCTAATAGCAGTGTTGATAAATCAAGGAGTAGCATTGTAATCTCTAGGTTAATTGCTAAAAGAATATTAAACAAGTGTACAGCTTCCAAGCAAAGAGGGAAAATATTGGAATAATATATAATAATAATCCAAAAAAAGAGGAAAAAGGAAAAAAGGAACAAAGAAGAACCTGAAAAGGAAAAGCTTACTGAAATAATAGATTTAAATCCAAATATAGCAGTAATTACATTAAATGTAAGTGGTTTAAATGTTCCTATTAATCTGTAGAGATCATATAACAATTTTAAAAAATCACAACTGTGTTTGAAAGATACATTAAAACATAAGGGCACAGAAAGTACAGCATAATGAAGATACTTTGCACAAATCGAAGAAAGTGGATGTTAATATTAGACAATATACAAAAAATATTTGAGATAAAGGTGAACATTTCATAAGTGTTCAGTTCAGGTTCAATTCATCAGGAAGCACAATAATTTTATTTTTATGTAGTTGTTATTGTAGCCTCAAAATACAAAAAGAAAAATCAACAAATTAAGACAAATTTGTATCTCACAGTGACCAGCAGTTCAAATAGACAAAAAATTTATAAGGGTACAGAAGCTTTGAATAACATGATTAGAAAACTTAGAACAAGGCCTACAACCACTACAGAATACACCCCCACCCCTCCCACACACACAGCATTTACAAACGACCATATACCTGAGCCATAAATTTCAAAGGATTTAAGTTTTACAGAATATATTATTTGACCACAATGCAATTAAGATATAAATAATAAAAACATAACTAGAATTTTTCTATTTTGGAAATTAATATACTTCTAAATAACTAATAGAGAATAAACTACAAAATAATTAGAAGATATTGTAATGAAACATACAGAAGGATTCAGCTAGAGATAGAATCAGAGCTTGTCATTTAACCCACGCCCCATCCCCCTCTCCTGGATCTCTTGAGGCTGGGCGCTGACTGCCTGGGTCTTCCTGGCTCTTGGAAGCTGGGTCTGCAGCGAGGGTGGAGACAAGGGCTTTCTCCTAGCCGAGGAAGGTCGGGGGAAAAAGAGATTGGAAGTAGTCTAGGAGGCTGTGATTTTCACAGATGTTGCCAGAGGAATTGACTCAATTTAGCTTTTAGCAACGCTTGGTGTCCATTTGCCTACATTCACGCCAACAGTGTGTGTTTTCTCATTTGTGGAGGGTTTTGTTTTGTTTTGTCTTTAAACCCCGGCTGGAGTGCAGTGGTGTGATGATAGCTCACTGCCGCTTTGACCTAAGGGATCCTCCCACCTCAGAGGTGCTGGGACTAGAGGTACTTGCCACCACGTCTGGCTATTTTTAAAATTTTTTTCATTTTTATTTTTTGTAGAAACAGGGTCCCATTATGTTGCCCAGGCTGGTCTCTAAATTCCTGGGCTTAAGCTGTTCTCCCATCTTGGCTTTCCAAAGTGTTGGGATTACAGATGTGAGCCAATGCACCTGGCCCCATTTGTGAATTTTAATTCCTGAGAGAGGGGACAATAGCCGTTCCTGTGGCTGTGATCTGAGTTTCTTTTGTTATGAGCGAGGTTGACTCATTTGTGAGTTTACATAACAATGTGTTTACGCCGCCCTGTAGCTCAGTACCCTGCTTCTGTACACCTGGCTCCTCTGGTGGTGACACATCCTTACCCTCTGGTACCTCACTGGCACACCTACTCTTTTCCCGTGGTCCAAAGTGCTTTGCTTCTAGGAGCTTCTAGCTGCTTCTAAGCATCTTTGCTGCCATGGTACACAACAAAACAGCTGCCCTCTCTGAGGCTCGAACTCAGGACCTTCAGATTATGAGACTGACGCGCTGCCCACTGCGCAAAGAGGGCGGCCTTTGCTTACATAAAGTTTCTACCTTTCATAATAAAACGCCTGCAGCCCCGTGCGCTCACAGAGTCGCCTCTGCAAGGTCGGCCTCTGCAGGGAGCAGCCCCTGGTCTCACCCTGGGCTTGTGCGCACACCTGGGGACACGTGGGTGGGAAGGTAGCTCTTGCAGCCACGGAGCGGCCTGGGCTCAGGGAACGAGCCCCGCGCAGGGAAGAAAGCTGCCTGCCGGTCGCAGCTTCGTGGGGACCAGGACCCGAGCCACCACAGCTCACCGAGAGGCAGTGAGGCCCAGCGGTGTGTGTGGGATACCCAGCGGGCAGACTCTAGGCACGGCCAGGTGGGGACAAGCTCCGAGGTGTGACCAGGCCAGGGTGCAGGGGAAGCGGAGGACGAGCGCTTGGGTCTGGTGCAAGCGGCGGGGGTGGCGAGGACTGGCGAGCATGGGAGAGGAGGCTGCAAGGGGTGACCCCAGCAGGGGTCCTCAGTCTCCAGTGCGACGGCCGCTTGATTGAGCTGGAGAGGGGCTCGCGTGGCTGCCAAATGCAGGGTCCCAGGGTGGACTGAGGCTGGAGCGTGCGACGTCAGCCGCGGTTGGGCGTCAGGGGCGACCCCGGAGCGAGGGGTGGGTAGGGCCCTGGGGAGCAGGAGGGCGTGGCAGACGGGCAGGAGGGCGGAGAAGGGGTATGGGGTGTGAAATCTCCAAGCCCAGGCCCTGGAGTCGGGGGTAGGGCCAGGTGGAAGCAGGGAGGGAAGGTTCCAGAAGATTCTTGGACGTGAATTCAGTCGGCAAATGGAGGGAAGAAGTTATGGTTGCCTTGGACTTGCCGATTCTTTTTTTTTTTTTTTTTTTTTTGCATCCCGCGCTTTTCTTTTTCTCTCTTATTTTTCAAATACTCTTGCTTCCTGGTTACACATAGAGGCCTCTCATTTTGAAGGGCAGCAGAGTCGCACTGCTCCCTCAGAGCAGGGCTCTCCAATTTATCACATGAAAAGATGACAGGAATAAAGGGTGCGGGGAGGGATGGGCGAGTGGATAGGTGGGTGGAGGGAACTCTCCCCATCTCAAGATTCCCTCCTCACTCTTTCAGGGAAATTACTGGCTCAGGGAGTCTTCACCCCATCCCATTGCCCAGAAACCATCCTGGGTAAGATGACGACGTTGAACTTGCCGGCTTACTGATTCTCTAAGCCCTTGTGACATTTTTGCTTGTTTTCACCAGATAACCAATCATATATTTCAGTATCTGATAGGACTAGTCTCTTCTACCCCCTACCCCCAACGCACACACCTGCTCTTCTGTTCGGGTTTCGGTGCTCCTTTGGGAACTGGTTTCGGGTGATTTCTTGCACAGTGGTCACTCTGATTCTTCCTTCTCTGATCTCCTAGGGCACGTGGTGACTAGCACATCCCAGGGTTTGCGGGGGTTCTCAATTGTTCTCTGTGTGTCAGTCCTGTCTTCTCCATTAGGGTGGGACCTCTGCGATCCAGAGACAGGATCTGAGCCACCCCTGGGCGGGCCACATTCCACGTGCCCAGAGGTATGGGGAAAGGGGGTCTCTGGATCCCACCCTCAAGTTACCCTCTGCTGGTGTCTCCATTCCAGGTTCAGTGCAGGAGGGAGAGTGTGAAGGGAGGAAAGCACTGCCCGGAGTCTGTGTCCTGGGTGTGGTTCTCTCTGCCACCAGCCAGCCTTGAATTTGGGGCTCCCCTCCTGTTCATCTTGGGGTCATACACACACTGCTCTGGGGAGCTGATGGACAGGCAGCATCCCCAGTAGGGGTGGTTCCCAGGAGCTCTGAAAAGCTGCTCAGCCAGAGAAGCTATAGAGGGAAGGAATGTAGTTAGTTCTAGCAATCCCTTTAAACACATTTTTCAAGATGTCCGTGCTCCTAACCTTGAGTGGCTTCCCCCAGCCTTTGGGGAAATATTCCACAGGGCCCTGCAAGGACAAGGCCAACCCACACTCTCCCACCCGGATGAAACAGGCCATGCACTTCCACGGACCCGTGCAGAGCCTTCCTGCCATCCTCCCACTTACCCAGTTCTACTCCAGCATTCGTCGTCCACAAAACCCTTCCTTCTGGGTTCCCCTTGCCACAGTGGCCTAGAACTAGCAGGGAATGTTCTTTCTCTGCTACTTCTTTGTGCCTTTCCTCTTTCCCTGAGCTGACTTCTCTTTCTTAGGGGCAGAGGCTGATATAGAGTTTTCTGAATCCCTTGCAGCATGTATGCAGGAAGAAGGTTTTGCGTATTGATTTGTGAAATGTCGAGATTGTAGACAGTTCTTTGTAGGAAGCAGAGATCTGAGCATTCAATGTTAGGGGTGGGTGTGTGAGGCTGGGTGTGTGGTGAGAACAGGAGACATGGACAATGCCGGGGGCAGGGGTGGCTGTGAGATAAGGCTGGCATGATCAACGGGGAGGGGGGAAGCAGTGGAAGATTGGAAGGAGTCGGCCATTGGAGCAGCCCCAGGACTTTGGTGCGCAGGGAGGGAGGAGTGGAGGGGAGGCAGCAGCACCAAAGACCAGTGAGAAAGGCACCGGCCATGCCTTCTCTGTCTCCCCAGGCATTTCTTACTGTCTTCTTTATGCCTGAAACTGTTCACCTTTCACACTCAGCTCAGAGATGATCCCAACTGTGAGGAGACCCCTCACTTCTTTGGCTGACATTTGTGTGTTTGTTTTTAGACAGAGTCTTGCTCTGTTGTCCAGGCTGGAGTGCAGTGGCATGATCTCAGCTCACTGCAACCTCTGCCTCTCGGGTTCAAGTGGTTCTTGTGCCTTAGCCTCCTGAGGAGCTGGGATTACAGGCATGTGCCACCACCCCCAGCTAATTTTTGTATTTTTAGTAGAGATGGGGTTTCACCACGTTGGCCACGCTGGTCTCAAAGTCCTGACCTCAAGTGATCTTCCCACCTTGGCCTCCCAAAGTGCTGGGACTAGAGGTGGCCCCTGCACCCGTCTTTGGCTGGCATTTGGTCCTTTCCCTGGCCTATCCCAGCACTCTGCTCACCAGATTGTGCATCTGAGACATCCAAGAAGTCATAACTTTTGTGAGGACAGACAGTGCCATCCACTCAGGTTTTGTCTCTACTGTATCCATCCCAGTGTCTCTGACATGGAAAGCCATCTCTCTCTAGGTGTTGTTTTTTTTTTTTTTTTTTGGTTTGAGAGACAGGCTCTCAAGCTCTGTCACCCAGGCTGGAGTACAGCAGGGTAATCACTGTTCACGGCAGGCTTCAACTCCTGGCCTCAAGCAATCCTCAGCCTTGAACTCCTGGCCTCAAGCAATCCTCCTGCCTCAGTCTCCAGAGTAGTTGGAACTACAGGTACACACCACCACACCTGGCTAATTAAAAACATTTTTTTTTTTTTTTTGGTAGAGACAGGGGGTCTCAAAGTGCTGAGATTACAGGCATGAGCCATGGCACTCGATCCTTTCTTTCTTCTTTTTTGTTAGGGACTTCCTGGAACTTGAATCTGTAGGTCTTGAGACAGTCAATGATTTCAGTCAGGCAGTGAGAGGAAAAATTCCCTTGTGTATACGGGGCCCCTGATATGACTTCACCAACAGGGTCCTGAAGATTCCACAGTGGGGCACTAGTAAGAGAGGAACGCAATGCAGTGGCTCACACCTGTAGTCCCAGCACTTTGGGAGACCAAGTGGGCAGATCACCTGAGGTCAGGAGTTCGAGACCAGTCTGGCCCACATGGTGAAACCCGTCTCTACTAAAAATACAAAGGAATTAGCTGGATGTGGTGGCGCATGCCTGTAATCCCAGCTACTCAGGAGGCCGAGGCGGGAGAATCACTTGAACCCAGGAGGCGGAGGTTGCAGTGAGCCGAGATGGTGCCATTGCACTCTAGCCTGGGCGATAACATAAAATAATAAAATAAAGTAAATAAAAAATAAGAGGAAAGGAGAACCTCCTGGGGCAGGTCACTAAATCCACCATCATGCAGAGTGAAGCTGCCCAGGGCCTCTGGTAGGGCTGTCTGCAATTTCTGGCCCTTCCTCCAGGGGGAAGCCTTGCATTGCATCTTACACCCCAATACATGGCCGTGGATGCAAAGGGCCCTGCGTAGGAGACCTGGACTGGCTGTGTGACCTTGAGAATGTCTCTTCCCTCTCTGGGCTTGTTTCTTCTCTATGAAATGATGGGGTCAGTCCTGGAAACAAGTGTGCGCAGTTGCTGGAGTGATCTATTCATCCCCAGGTCTGCCATGCTTGGCTGTGAGACCTTCGACAAGTATCTTAACCTCTCTGTTCCCATAAAATGGTGATCATACCTGAATCTACTTCATGGGCTGCTGAAGGGAGGTTATATTATAGAGTGGACAGAAGGTGCCTAGCACGGGAAGGCAGTGGCTGATTACTGATTGTCACTGATCACTGACTTGCGGCCACTTAGAGCTGGAGGATCCCTCCTGGCCTGGCTGAGCCCTCTCTCCTCACCACCTGGTATGGAGTGGGTCCAGTTATTCTCAAGACCCTCTGCTATGAAGTAGGAGCGGCTTCTAGAGCTGCCAGATTTCAGGCCCGTTATATTCCCCTGGTTCCCACTGGGATAACTGAGGAATGCCTGCTACTCACCCACAAAAAAGGATTTATTTACAGTGTAAAATTCATCATACATTTCTTTTCTTTGAAGTGAACATAACCTCAAGATTTTATTGTCTTCATAATAAAACAAAAGATAAATTTAGAACTGAATCACTTGGCCTTTTCTCTTCTTATCTCCTCCCAGTTCAAGATGCTAGCATTTCCTCATAGCCAGCATTGTCTTAGATCTGCAGCTGGGCTCAGCGCTCAAGCCTCGGCACCATCTCCTGTGTAGTTTTAGCCTTTTTCTGGAAAATCAGCTTACAGAAATCAATGGCGTTGATATACACAAACAATGCTTAGGTTAGAGGACTTAAGAAAAGCCCATGTATAATAGCAACAAAGAAGATTAAATAGAGATAAACTTAAATGTGCAAAATCTATAAAAGGAAAATTTTACAACACTTCTGGAAGACACAAAAGCATGTGGAGTGGGAAGACATCCCTTGTTTTTGGCTATCACAACTCATCATCAAGATGCCCATTCCCTCCAAGTTGATTTATAAATTGAATGCCATTCTTATAAAAATACTAACAAGCTGCTTTGTTTCATGGAGTTGGTAAGTTGATACTAAAGTTTCTATGGAAAATAAACATGCTGGAATAGCCAGGGAAAAACTGACACAAAGTGGGGGCCTAGCCCTATGGGCTATTAAAACAAACTATAAAGCCTCTATAATTAGAACAGTGTGGCATTGGTCACATGAACAGGCAGACAGACCAGTGGAATAGGAAAGAAAGTACAGAATAGACCTAAATACAAATGGGAATTTAGTATATGATAAAGGTGGCATGTCAAATCTCAGAGGCAGTGATGGACTTTTTATATTTATTTATTTATATTTTTTATTTATTGAGGTGGAGTCTCGCTCTGTCACCCAGGCTGGAGTGCAGTGGCACGATCTCGGCTCACTGCAACCTCCACCTGCTGGGCTTAAGCAATTCTCATGCCTCAGCCTCCTGAGTACTCAGTCCAAGATTGCCGCTCTGCTTCCTGTCATGATGCCACTTTCCCCGCGCGTATACGGCATCCTTGACCTTCTTGTCCTGTGCCACTTTGTGGGGTTGGTGCTTGCCACACTTCTTACAGCTCTGTCCTGGGGAACTGCAGCTGCAGCAGGGCGGAGGATCAGGGGGCTGTTGTTCTGTGGGAGGGAGGGCGGAAGCCTCTGGTGCAGAGGGTGAGTTAAGCACACTCCGCAGTGCATGGTAGGCCATGATCAGGGGGTCTCTGTGAGGTCCCCCTCTTGTTTTATTGCCTTTGAATGAGATTTCTCACTCCTAGGCCTCCCTCTCCCACTGCAGGCGTCATTCTGCTTTGTCTTGGGTGCCTTTAGAAAAATGCTCTAACAAAGCACTGTGGCTGTTTTGTGTGTAGGCACTTTTAATTCACATAGATGGTATCATTCTGCCATTTCTTCTCCTCCTTCCTTTCTCAATCAATGCTACGTTTTAAGGTATGACCTTCCTTTGTACGGTCTTAAAACTTACTGAGATTTCCCAAAGAGCTTCTGTTTATGTGGGCTAATGCTACTGACGTTTACTGCATTAGAAATGGAAAGGAGACACTTAAAAGAATTTGTTTGAAAATAGCAGTGATGGACTCATTGCATGTTAACATAAGTAACATTTTGGCATTATTATGAAAATTGTTTTGACCTTGCAGAATTCCTGTCCTAGTTAAGTGTCAGTTTGTTTTAGAATGTGAAAGGGCACCGTGAAGGACAAAATTTGGAAAGTGAATTTTATTCATGTTGTTTTATAATACCTGATTCTGGAAAGAAACTATGAAATGTATTACATTTTAGTAAAATCCGCTCTGGTTTCATGAGTTTGCCTCCTTGGTTACTGATGGATACCACTGCCTAGGACAGGAAAGGTTATTCTGGATAGCAAAGATTCTGTGTCATACCAGAATACTTGATAGTGTTTTATGTTTAATTTGTAATGCCCTAGAATAGGGCACAACAAAAAGTCCCCACTCATGAACAAGCTGTATGTATGCTTCTTTCTTTATTTTACTTATTTATTTTGCAATTCATGTGTGCATAGGCTTTTTAAGAAATTGAGATCTTGTTTGCCTTTTTAAAGAGTACAAGTCAATGGTTTTTAGTATATTGCTAGGCTTTGCAAACACCACCACCATTTACTTCTAGAACATTACAGAAGGAAAGCCCATACTCATTAGCACACGCTTCCTGTTACTCTCTCGCTACCCCTAACCCCTTGACAGTCCCTGATCTACTTTCTGTTTCTATGGATTTTCCCATTCTGGCCATTTCGTAGTAATGGAATTGTACAATACGTGGCCTTTTATGTCTGGCTTCTTTCACTTAGCGTAATGCTTTCAAGGTCCATCCATGTTGGAGCATGTATCAGGGCTTTGTTCCACTTAGGGCTGATTGACACTCCATTGTATGGGTATACCACATTGTGTTTCTCCAGTTATCAGGTGATAAGCATTTGGATTGCTCCCACTTTTGTCTATCATGAGTGATGCTAGGAACATTTGTGTGCGAGTTTTTATGGGGACGTATGTCTCTTCAATACTCTTGGGTCTGTTTATTTTTAAATGCTTTCTTATCACTTAATTAAGCGAGTCACCAAAGATTCTCAGCCACCCATGAGCATATGTGAATCAAGCATCTAAATCTCTGACAACTCTTTAGATGTTGCCTTGTGAAATTAGACAGGAAAAAAAAATGAAAAGGAATTTTCGGGAGATTTTTTACACCTACAATAATTTCCCAGAGGAGCCTTGGAAAATCGCAGAGATTTGTTCTTCCACCTTATAAAAAGAAAGACGCTAGGTTTGTTTGATTGTGTTCTTATTATAAGATTTACATGAGAAGAATTGTCAGATTGGGAGAGATGCTCAGCCTTTCCCAGGTTAAAGTTATATAGACAAAATGTTATTAATGAATTATTAAATATTTTAGAATATGTGTGTTTTATGGGAAGTCCCTGGCGATTTGTCAATGCCCTCCTGCCCAGAACTTCACCCTCAGGAAAAACACAGATCCAGACTGTTGTGAAGCAGTTTAAAAGAATTCGTTTGAAAATAGCAGTGATGGTTCCATTGCATGGTAACATAAGTAACATTTTGGCATTATTATGAAAATTGTTTCAACCTCACAGAATTCCTGTCCTAATTGTCAGTTTGTTTTAGAATATGAAAGGGCATGGTGAAGGACAAAATTTGGAAAGTGAATTTTATTGATGTTGTTTTATTATACCTGATTTTGGAAAGAAACTATGAAATGTATTACATTTTAGTAAAATCTGCTCTGGTTTCATGAGCTTGCCTCCTTGGTTACTGATGGATACGACCTAAGAGAGAAGTTTACTCTCCTCCATTCTGACATTATTGGTTATGGTAATAAATTAACCACAGCTATGAAGTCTCTGTCATCTACAGATAGTGTTTGCTTTTCTCTGATGCTTGTTTGAAGGTTCTGCTCTAAACTACAGGCTGCAGTTGGTGTCATCAATGAAAAAGAACAGTTTTAGAGCCGGTGGTAAATGATTGGACCAGATACTTCCAATTGTCTGCATTTTATAGACTCGTGAGCACAGGCATCTCAACTGACATCACTTAAGCAGCTCTCAGATTATAACAGTGGACTGAGTCAGGATTTCTAGGACTCTTTTTTAATCCACAAGCAGATGACTTCATGAAAGCAGAGAATGCGGATCCAAGATCCAGTGGAACAAGAATTTATTTCATGGGACTGCATGAGGTGCTGTGGGAATTTCATCATAGTTATTTCTTTAAACTCTTGTTAATGTTATTTCAATGTTCTATCTTCAGGCTCTAAGAGGAAACCTTTTCTCTTCTTTGGCCCCCTGTAACCCATCACAATTTAGTGGACTCTGCTTTTATATACTGCAATACGACATTTTAAAATGAGACTTGGCTCTGGCTGGTGTGCAGGGGTATCTCATTGTGGTTTTAATTTGCATTTCCCTAGTGGCTAATGATGTTCATCATATTTTATGTGTTTGTTTGCCACTTGTTTATCTTCTTCATCAAAGGGTTAGGAAGTAAGATTCTTTTTTTTCTTTTCTTTCTTTCTTTTATTTATTTATTTATTTTTTTTTTTGAGACAGAGTCTTGCTCTATTGCCCAGGCTGGAGTGTAGTGGCGTGATCTCAGCTCACTGCAGCCTCTGCCTCCCAGGCTCAAGTGATCCTCCTGTTTCAGCCTCCTGAGTAGCTGGGACTACAGGGACGAGACACCACACCTGGCTAATTTTTTGTATTTTTAGTAGAGACAGGATTTCACCATGTTGGCCAGGCTGGTCTCGAACTCCTGACCTCGGGTGATCCACTGCCTTGGACTCCCAAAGTGCTGGGATTACAGGTGTGAGCCACGGTGCATGGCCTAGGAAGTAAGATTCTGAAGGACACTTTGACGCTATCTGTACCAAGCTCCCCATTCTACGGATGGGGGATTTGAGATCCGAAAAGAGATGTCTGGCCATTTTCCCACAGCCCACTGTGGTCTCTGAGTGGAAACTAAGGACAGATGTGGGGAGGACGGAGCACACTGAGCCAGGCCTCTGGGCAGTCTCTGGAGCCCCCGTCTGCCCCACTGTGAGATTGGTATGTGTAGGTCAGCTCAGCACAGCTGCTCCTTGGCATACAGTTCAGAGGATTCACGCTCGCTAAGCAGGAAAGAGTGTACCTGGTAGGCACCTTGTCTGAGGACTTCCAAATGTGGAAGTACCTGAGTTCCTGTGAGCCCTGGGGCAGCCACAGGACATACACCCAAAAGTCAAGGAAGCATCTTCTGATCCGGAGGTCAGAAGTCCAAACTGGATCTCACTTGGCTGAAATCAAGGTCTTGGCAGGGCTGTGTTCCTTCCCGAGGCTCCAGGGGAGAGTCTCCTTCCCTGCCTTTTCCAGCTTCTAGACACCACCTCTTCCATCTTCAAAGCCTGTTATGGCCGGTGGAGGGTTTCTTCCATCGTGTCACTCTGACCCTGACAATTTTGCCTCCCTCCCTCACACAGAAGGGCCCCTGTGATGACATTGGCCCACCCAAACAAGCCAGGATAACCCCCTATTTTACAGTCATCTTATTAGCAACCTTAATTCCCTTTTGCCATGTGAGATCACCTATTCACCACGCCCCGGGATTAGGACACAGCTTTGGTGGGGATTATTCAGCCCTCCACAGCTTGTTTGGCCCCTGAGACTTGATTGTTCTGAGGAGGAGAGGGGTATTCGGTGAGGAGGAGCCCTGAAAGGAGCAGGTACTCCTAGGTGTGTGGGTTCAGTGGATGTAGGCAGGAAGAGCAATGCATGAGTCAGCAATCCCTTGTGGGCTTCTACTGGCAGAGCCGCCAAAACCTATCTCACATGGTCAACGTCCTATGGAGAAAAATATGACAGGGGAGGTTGTAGAGCGTAGGGGGTGGTGGAAGGCTGCAGCCTAATCAGGTTTCAACGAGAGAGGTGACATTTGAGCCAAGCCTGGAAGGGGAAAAGGAGCCACGCTGCAGGCTGGGGAAAGAGTAAAGTCCAAAGACCCAGCAGGCCTGCGGGGCCCTTCATGAGCTGGTCCTGGCTACCCTTTGAGTTTTATTTCTTGCTTCTCCCTCTGAGCTTCCTCTGGGTTGAGTGGCTTGCAGTTGCCTGACATGAACCAGGCCACCTCTGGCCTTGGTGCCACTGTTTTTTTTGTTTTTTTTTTTTGTTTTTTTTTTGAGACAGAGTCTCTGCCGCCCGGGCTGGAGTGCAGTGGCCGGATCTCAGCTCACTGCAAGCTCCGCCTCCCATGTTCACGCCATTCTCCTGCCTCAGCCTCCCGAGTAGCTGGGACTACAGGCGCCCGCCACCGCGCCCGGCTAGTTTTTTGTATTTTTTAGTAGAGACGGGGTTTCACTGTGTTAGCCAGGATGGTCTCCATCTCCTGACCTCGTGATCCGCCCGTCTCGGCCTCCCAAAGTGCTGGGATTACAAGCTTGAGCCACCGCGCCCAGCCCCGGTGCCACTGTTGATGCTATTTTTTTTTTCCTGTTCGTGTTAGTCTGTTCTCACGCTGCTAGTAAAGACATACCTGAGAGACTGGGTAATTTATAATGGAAGGAGGTTTAATTGACTCACAGTTTATCGTGGCTGGGGAGGCCTCAGGAAACTTACGATCATGGCGGAAGGGGAAGCAAACCTGTCCTTCTTCACATGGCAGAATCAAGGAGAAGTGCTGAGCAAAAGGGGAAAAAGCCCCTTATAAAACATCAGATCTTGTGAGAACTCCCTATCATGAGAACAGCATGAGGGTAACTGCTCCCATGATTCAGTTCCCTCCCGCTGGGTCCCTCCCACGACACATGGGGATTACAGGAACTACAATTCAAGATGAGATTTGGGTGGCAACGTAGCCAAGCCGTATCACTGCCTGAGATGGTTTTCTTTGCTTTTACCCCTTCTCCCGACCAAATCCTACATTACTTCCAGGTCTCTGTTTATTCATCACCTTGTCCAGACTTCAGCCCTACTCCAAATCTAGGTGAGGGTTCTCTTCCTGGGCTTTCTTTGGACCCACTAGTATCATCACACTGCGTTTCTGGTTTCCTCTTCTCAGTCTTTAAGCTTCCAGCAGCCAGAGATTGTCGCCTTCACTACTGTGTCCCTAGTATCTAGCCTGGGGCCTAGATCATAGCAGATGTTCAATAAATATCTGAGGTGAATGAACACTCTCTACTATTTATTCAGCCCCTGTACTGAAAAGTACAGCCACTGTGAACACAAGACATGGGATCGAACTACCTCTGGTTGCATTCTGACTCTACCACTGACTTGCTGTGTTACTTAAGGTAAGTTGCTTTGCTGATCTGTACCACTGTTTCTATAAAGAGAAGACAATAGTAGTACCTTTCCCACAGGGCTGGTATGAGGATCAAGCTAGCCAACCCCAGGAATATGCTTAGGAGAGAACCCGACACAGGGTGTGTGACCCCAAAACCTGTTCTAAAGGTATCACTGTGTATTGGTCTCTTAATATTTTGTGTGTATGCTTTTACCTGCTCAACTTTTAGCCATCAATTACCCTGAAACAAAACAAAACAGGGCATGAAGTCAAGGTCCAAAATACTTTGATCATCAGAAGAGCAGCCCTGTTGAGGGAGTCCATGGTTCTCTGTGCTGGGCCATTTTCTATTTCCTGAGCAGTTTTCCTGATAGGACACTTGGAGACACCTTCACCCAACATGTTCTTCCTGGCTTTAGCTAGGAACTACGTCTCGCCACCATACCTTCAAAACAAGAGTCCCTGCCTATATGTGTGTGTGGCTCCTGACCCAAAGCCCACCCGAAAATGTAATGGCCACTCCCTCTCTGGTCTGTCTTCTCCATCAGATCTAGTCAGTGCCGTGCTCAGCACCCAGGCCACTTTAAGGAACACACAAAAACGTCCTAATTTCTTTTTAAAAGCTGAGGAAAGATGACATCTTAGGTTGAATAAAATGTTTTAGCACAGAATATCAACATATTCATCCTTATACCAATTCAGTCATGCAGTATATTTTACAATACTTTTTATGGAGAAAGGTGTTCACCAAAGCAAAATTGCCCAGGGCCCACAAGAGTCAAAACACAGCCCCGTTCCCTCTGTTTCTCTCTTCACCCTTACCCAGAACTAGAATAAGGAGGGCTGAGAAGTTTCTAATTTGTTATGACTCCAACAGGACACAAATATGCCTTGGGAAGAAGGGTTTCTTCTGGATGAAGTTTCAGTCTCACTGTATGTATCACGCCCAATCCCGTGCCCCCTCCGCATCCACCATCAGTCCTGAGTGGTCTGCCAGACCCCTTGTTGGCTACTTGTGTACCTGTGCACACATTGACATATGCATCCCGGGCCCTCTTGCAGGTTCATTTACATACATGCGCATGTATTGACATATGCATCCGGGCCTTTCTTGCAGGTTCACTTACATACATGCCAACATGTTGACATAGGCATCCTGTTCCCTCCTGCAGGTTCACTTACATACATGTCCACGTGTTGACATATGCACCCATCTTCAATATGCATCCAACATCCCTTCCCCCGAGTTTTCAAGTTCTAACATGTGAATTCCTATTGTCTTGCCCTTTCCTCCTTCAATCCTTTCCTACTGTTAGCGGGTCAAGAGTGAAGAAGACCTGGACTCCGGTGCTTGAGCTAAACGTGTGGCATTCTCTGCACAGCTCTTTCCTTCTGGGTGGTCTTGTGATCTGGGGAAAGATACTTAAACTTTATGGCCTCGATTCTTTTCATTTGTAAAATGGGGATTTGTTGGGTGACCACTGTTCCCTGCTGGGGACTGGATCACTCATCTAGTCTTTGAAATTCCCATCCCCTGTACCACATGTCTGATTCTAAGAGGATCACCCCGCCTGCTGGCCATGGGTGATTGGTCGGAGGTGAACATGTGACCAAAGGTGGGTCAATTAGAGCTCCTTCTCCGTGGCATTTTGAACTAGAACTAAGGGAAGAGAAACAGTCCGTTGCCAGATGTGTAGCTTGGAGCCAATGAATTCATGTGACAAATGTTTATTGAGCACCTACTGTGTGCTTGGCATCGTTTTAGATGGTGGGGATATAGCCAGCTAAGGTCATGTTTCCTGCCATATGGAAGACATCAGCTTGAGAAAATAAAGCCATCAGTTACAGCAAAGCAGAAACAAGAAAGAGAAGAGTCGTGGCAGTATGTGAGTTCCCGGTTCAGGTTGTCCAGGAGGCCCTTTCAGACATATGAGATAGTCCAGCTTCTATCCACTAATTCTCTGTTTTGCCTGAGCCAGTTGCACCTGGATTTCTGTCACTTTCCAAAGGCCTGACTACTGCAAAGGTAACATTCTGACTAGCTCATGTCCCGAGGTTCTTGGAGTTGTTATTATTTTATTCCCTAAAGGGTTTCTAAAGTTCACCCACCCTCTTTCCCTGATGGTGGAGTCACTCATTCATTCATTTGTGCACTCTTGTGGCCATGCACTGCTCAAAAAATACAGCCCCCACCTCTAGGAGTTCCCATTATCTTTTTGGAGGACTTGGATAAGGAGACAACTAGGCTTTGAAATCTCAGCCCTCATACATCTCAGCAGTATCTGATACCTTTGATCACTTACCTCATTTTTCAGACACCACTTTTCACTTGTCTTTCAGGAAACCATATCCTCCTGGTTTCTCTCTGCCTGCCTGGCCATGCCCTTTTCCCTTCCAGAGCTCTCACTATGGGAGGACCCAGAGATCCTATCTCAGACGTCCTTTCTAGTATCTCCTGGGGGAATCTCATGCCATTCCCACCACCTTAAAACCCATCTTTGCACCGATGTTTTACAAATTCATATTTCTAGCCCTGACATCTTCCAGAACTTCAGGTTCACATATTCAGTGCCAACTGGTGTCTCTAGTTTCTGAGTATGTTGGGTGTGTCCTCACTGACCCTCTTCATCACTCCCCACCCTTCCCTGCTTGTTTTCTGTCCTTGAGGCTGGCCTGTGTGGACTCCATTAGTAGGCTCCCTGCCCTCTGGCTTCAGGCAATGTGGAACCCTAGAAGGAGATGGGAAGGAAGCAGGGAGGAGGGGGCATGTGTTTACTCCATAAGGGCTAACCTGGGCTTGGCTGTGTGCTTGAACAGAACATGTGATATTCCCTGGACGACTCTTCCTTTCCGGGTTCCTCTCATTCCTTTGGGCCTAAGTGTAGTGACAGCAACTTCCCTGTCCCTAGTCCCTGGTTCACCACTATCCCTTATGAGTCCCTTATATTTCACGCACATGTATATAAAAGCTGTTTGTGAACAAATCCTCCTTGAATATGATTGGAAGGTGAAGTCTGTTTCCTATGGGGATCTACACTGAATTAGTAACTGGTACTGGAGATGGCCCTAGGAAACAGGATCTGGATATTCTGGGGTTGGGTTGATAAATCACTCAAGAAAGACAGGGATGGCCTCTTTGTCAGAGGGAAACAGAACATGGATTCTTCATCACAGGTGGTGTCATCACAGATCCTCAAATGACTACTGGTAGGGACAGGGAAAATAGGTGGGTAGAGGGTAAAGCACTGAGGTTTCAAATGGTGCTTCAAATGGTTGTGGTACTTAGTTCCTATGGCAACCAAAAGGAATTTAAAGATTGTGAGGTCATCTGGATCATTCTTGTGGCTCTAGAGAGTACACATAAGGAAAAATATTATTTTTTGAAACAGGGTCTCACTCTGTCACCCAGGCTGAGTACAATGGCGTGATCTTGGCTCACTGCAGCGCCTCGACCTCCCAGGTCAAGCAATCCTCCCACTCTCAGCCTCCCGAGTAGCTGGGAGCACATTTGCATGCCATCATGCCCAGCTGATTTTTTGTATATTTTGTAGAGATGGGGCTTCACTGTGTTGCCCAGGCTGTTCTCGAACTCCTGAGCTCAAGCCCTCCACCTGCCTTGGTCTCCCAAAGTGCTGGGATTACAGATGTGAGCCACTTTGACCAACTGAGAATTTTTAAAACTACAAATATACAATTAAGAGCATACATCAAGATTAAGAAGACCTCTAGGATGACCTGGAAGGAGTTCCTCATCTCCTGTGGTCCAAGGGCAGATATGGCTGAACTGACAAGGGCTGCAAGTTTGCAGAGGCAAAGCTCCTACCCCAAGGTAAGGATGCCAGTGGGGGAAGCGTGGGGCCCTGAGACATGAGGGAGGCAAATAAATTTGAGTCCCTAATTTCCCCTGACCCCATCCCCTAATGTCTTTGAGCCTTAGTTTCTTTATCTGAAAATAGTATCCATCTTGTAGGACTGTTGTGGGATTAAATGAGGTAGTGTTGTTAAAATATGTCTTGTAGACAATCAATATGTGACAGCATGAAAAAAAATCAGTCATCTCTCTATTCTAGGATCTAAGAGCTCTGTGAACCCAAGCTGGCCCTACACCAAGAGGCATGGGATCGGGTGTTGGGTAACTTGCACTTCGAGGAGGAGAAGTTAAGTTCTGGTGGTCTAGAGCTTCTGGCTGGAGGTCCTTCCTGCTTGGTGGAAATCACCTAGCCCCAGTGGTAGTTACCCCATTGGTATAAAGTGGATCCAATCTGCTGGAGTCATACCCTGGCTCTGCCCCAACTGGCCAGGGTTCGTTACTAAACCTTTTTATTTATGTATTGACTTACTTATCTATTTTTTTAAATTACTTTTTGAGACAGAGTCTCAGTCTGTTGCCCAGGCTGCAGGGCAGTGGTGCAATCTTGGCTCACTGCAACCTCTGCCTCCCAGGTTCAAGTGATTCTCATGCCTCAGCCTCTCAAGTAGCTGGGATTACAGGTGTGCACCACCACATCTGGCTAATTTTTTTTTTTTTTCTTTTGATACAGAGTCTCACTCTGTTGCCCAGGCTGGAGCGCAGTGGCATGATCTCGGCTCGCTGCAAGCTCCGCCTCCCGGGTTCACGCTATTCTCCTGCCTCAGCCTCATGAGTAGCTGGGACTACAGGCACCTGCCACCACGCCCGGCTAATTTTTTGTATTTTTAGTAGAGACGGGGTTTCACTGTGTTAGCCAGGATGGTCTCCATCGCCTGACCTTGTGATCCACCCGCCTCAGCCTCCCAAAGTGCTGGGATTACAGGTGTGAGCCACCACACCCGGCCTAATTTTTGTATTTTTAGTAGAGATGGAGATTCACCATGTTGGCCAAACTGGTCTTGAACTCTAGACCTCAGGTGATTCGCCCACCTTGGCCGCCCAAAGTGTTGGGATTACAGGCATGAACCACCACGCCAGGCCCAAAACCTTTTTAATCTTCAGTTTTCTTGCCTGGACAGTGGAGACAATCACAGCACCTCTCTCAAAGGATTAAGAAAGATACTCCAGGTCAACTGTTGAGCACAATACTAATACCACCCGTAGTAAGACTTCCATGAACTTGTAAGCTATGTTATAATCTCAGAGATACAGAAACAAACATGAAACAAAGAAGTGACTCAGGTTGGTGAAGAGACAGGCAATGAATGGTGAGTGAAAGCCCTAGAGTCTTGAGGGTCCTATGCCCCACTTAGGTGGGTCCCATTACCCTCCTCCACCCATGTGAGAATAGGCCCTCCCTTTGTCAAGCAGAGCTGCTAGCTGCAGAGAGAAGCTGACCACGAGACAGGACTGGGTAAGCTTCCACAGCAGAACCTTTCCATTTTATTGTCTGTAAACTCTTCTTTGGTAAACAAGAAACCCAAAGAGAAAAGGAGCACGCCAAGTAAAAAGGCAAGGAAAGGGCGGGTGCCCTCCACACACAGGCGTTCTGAGAGGACAGCTACACCATTAGCAAGGTGGCGGATGGAACCTGGAAGTTTGGGGTGGGTGGTGGCATGGGGGACTGGCAGAGAGGAGCGAGAGGGAAGAGTCCACTCTGTTGGACATAGAAGCCTAAATCATACAGCGAGGGAGCTCATGCATCACAGCGAAGAGAATTAGGGATCCTCCACCCATGCCCCCATCACCTTCCGTGTGTGTGATCCACTGAGGCAGAGTAGTCTGCCTGGGCAGAGGTGGGTGCAGGGGGCTCAGGACGGCCCCCCAGCGGCCCATCCTCCATCTCTCCTTTCCTGCTCTGCAGGCAGGTGTGTGCAGGCTGCAGGGGTGGGGGTGGGGCGCTCATGGTCTCTGGGTCTGGGTAGAGGCATCAGGGCAGCAGGAGCAGGGTTTGGGGGAGGTGGAGAAGCAGCCCCCATCCCCACTTTACATGGGGGGCTCGCTGCAGAGCACAATCTCCAGGTCCTTGCGGTAGAGCTTCCCTGCCTCTGCCAAGGACATGACGCTCTTTCTGTAGTTGGTGAGCTGTTGAATATTCATTTCCTAGGAGATACAGGGAGAGGGTAAGAGCAGGTTCAGGGGATGGCCCTGACCCAAGGAGCCCACATCCACATTCACAAACGCCCGCAACTTTCCCTCATCTCATCCCAGGATAAGTGGCTTAGATGAATGCAAAGCACAGATTTTGGAGTCAGACAGACGGAGGTTAAAGCCTCTTGTTCACTAACTGGCTGCACTGCTTTGGGGAAGGTAGTCAGCCTTCCTGAGACTCAGCTGCCTCACCTGTAAAATGGGTACACTAAAAGTTCATGCCTCATTGAGGTGTTGCGATGATAATATGAGGGAATGAATATAAGCCACATCAGCAAGCACTTGAAAAATAAAAGGTAGTTATTGTGACAGTCATGATCTACGTATAACTTGTATATATTCCTCGACCTCATTGAGCCTTTGTTAACTCAAAGCCAGTCTGGCTCCCTGCTGGTGATGAAGAGAATGCCAGGAAAGCTCCCTGGTCTTGCCTTCCAGCCTCCTGGAGTACTCTTTCCTAAGTCTCATCTATTTCAGCAAGGAATTCTTTTTTTTTTTTTTTTTTTTTTTGAGACTGAGTCTTCCTCTGTAGCCCAGACTGGAGCGAAGTGACGCGATCTTGGCTCACTGCAACCTCTGCCTCCCAGGTTCAAGAGATTCTCCTGCCTCAGCCTCCCGAGTAGCTGGGATTACAGGCACCTGCCACCATGCCCAGCTAATGTTTCCATTTTCTTTTCTTTTCTTTTCTTTTTTTTTTTTTTTTTTTTTTTTTTTTTTTAGTAGAGATGAGGTTTCGCCATGTTGGCCAGGCTAGTTTCGAACTCCTGACCTCGGGAGATCCTCCCGCCTCCACCTCCCAAAGTGCTGTGATTACAGGTGTGAACCACTGCACCCAGCCACTATTTAAGCAACAAATTCTAAATCCCAGCTTCTCCAACAATAAAGCTTGCTAGCCTCCTTCTTGTTCACTGGCTTCTTGTGGTGTTTAGTGGCCAATGAGACAGGTGAGCCATGAACATATGCCCATTGTCTCATATAAATGGAGACCCATATTAAATACCAACACCTGATATACCTGATGTTAAATCCATGCTTTACAATCATTGCTTCGGATACAAATAACCAATGGGTCTGAAATATAGCAAGGTCATCATCAACACTGGAAAATCACGTAAACAACCTTTTCTTTCTTTCCTTCTTTACTTCTTCTCCTCCCCCACTCCGTCCCTTTTTATTTACTTATTTTTTTTTAATTTTTTTTTCAGACAAGGTCTTCCTGTTGTCACCCAGGCTGGAATGCAATGCTGTGATCACAGCTCACCACATCCTTGACTTCCTGGGCTCAAGCGATCCTTTTGCCTCAGCCTCCCAAGCAGCTAGGACTATAGGTGGGTGCCACTACACCCAGTTCTTCTTACTTTTATTCTTTTGTACTGAAAATGTTGGCAGATACTTAATTTTTTTTCCCTTCTAGGCTGATGGGTCATTATCTCCATCCTGCTAATAAGAAAAGTGAGGTACAGTCATGCTCATGAATATCTGTAATCTAATCATGAGCCCTGAAGTCTAATGATTCACTGTGCACTATTCTGTCACCTCTTTCTCAGGGCTTGAAGGCCAGTCTTTTTTTCCCATTGTGCCAGGACTTCTGTTTTTATGCCATTAATTTCTGGTTTGGTGCCATGAAAACCCGAGGGCACTTTGCAAGCATGTCTAGCTTTGAGAGGCATTTTCCCTAAGTTGTGATGTTCTTGGAAATGTCACATAACACTGGTATGCACCTGAGATATCTGCCACTTAATCAGGAGCCAAGGAAGGGACCTCATCTATCAACCCCAAGCTTGGGACAACTTCCACAGTGAACTGTGGCAGCGAGAGACTTAGCAGCATGGCGGGAGGGGTTGCTTTCCTTCCTATAAGTTTCACTTAAACCTGGGGAAGGCTCTAGCAAGTTGCCACGGCCTCAGGAGTGCTAAGAACTACTGAAGTTCAATCCCATCAGCTTGTCCCCTCCAGGTGCCTCAAACATTAATCTGCTCAGAAACGCTTATCACACTCCATGCAGGCACCATCCAAATGGAATGCCTGCATCTATGTGGGTTTACAAAAAATGGCCCTTCCATTCCAGCACAGGTGCTGTGATTTAGAGTCATGCAGCTCTCTGTTTCTACTCATTCCTCAGGCGCCAAATCTGAAACTTGGTACAGGTGGAAGGCTCTCAGGTAAATAGCTTTGTTAATATTCTTGCTCTCTGACCCTCAGAGTGGCTTCTGAATCCCAACAGCAGAATCTTTTGTTTCCACACCTGGAGTCAAGCTGTGCAGCACCACAAGCTGCCCTTTGTGTGAACCAAGGAAGAGCTTAGTGAGTTGATGACCAGGAAATTCAGGTCACTCTGAGATTTAATGCATGTCTTCAGGGTTTATCCACCTCACGTATAAGGCAGAGTCTCATGAAGACAAACTACGCCTCATTCATACAATTACACGTAAAGATATTTTCCACTATGGTGCCCAACATTCCTTGGATACATCAGGGCACACACATAATTTTCTCCTAGAATTTAGTGCCAAGAAAAAGGTTTGCCGAGTTCAAACACCTGGTGAGTACTTCCTTCTTCCCGGGAAGTATTTGCTTCCTTATCATTTATTTTCTGCCTCTTTCAAGAGTAATTGTAGGTAACATTTAAATAAAAAAGATGAAACAAATGAAGGATGATATTTAAGACAAAGAGATCAGAAAGCACTTGGAAAGAGAAATAAACAGACTCAGAGGCTGCAGATAATTTTTTCCTGAAATTGAGCATTAAATTTAGCTCTTGCTTGTCAGCCAAGGTGGTGAGACAACTCAAGTAATTGTGGAGCTTTCATTATCTAATTAAAGAAAGCAGCAAAACCATTTGCTCAGAGAAAGACATTTTCCGGGTGGTGAAGGAAGACAGGTGCAAAGTTTTGGCTCCTGGCTGCTGTTCCACCTGACTCCTCCACCCAGGGACCAAACTGAGCCCATTGGGAGGGTCTCCCAGGGTATTCCCAGGAGGCAACATCGGGCAAAATAATGGAGTTCACTTCTTTGCCTTTTCTTTGAGAGGAACAAACTCTTCAGTGGCTCCTTTTAACCCCTCCCCCAGCTCCTGATTCTGCAGTTCATCAATCCAGACTAGCCCTTCCCCTCTCACTGGCCCCTGTCTTCCAAAATCTCTCTCTCGGTGGAAAGTGTTTTTTTGGTTGGCAATCAGGCTAACACTTTCACACATCAACACTGTCATGGCCTCACAGCAGCATCCCCCACAACAGTCAGCAGATGGGTGCAACCCAAGTGTCCACAGAGGAGAATGGGTAAACAAAATGTGGTATATTTATACGATGCAGCATTATTCAGCTTTAAAAAGGAAGGGAATTCTGACACATGCCACAACATGGATCAGCCTGCAAGGACATTATGCAAAGTGAAATAGGCACAGAAAGATTATATGATTTTCTTTACATGAGGTACCTAGAGCAGTCAAATTTACAGAGGCAGAAAGTAGAGTGGTTGGCAGGAGATGGGGGACAGGGGAATGAAGAGTTATTTTTTAATGGGTACAGGTTTTGGCGTTACAGGATGAGAAGGTGGCCATGCATGTGCAATATTATGAATGTGTTCAATGCCACTGGACTGTACACTAAAAATGTGAAGATGGTAAGCTTTCTGTCCTGTGTTTTTTGCTGCAATTAAATTTTAAAGAGAAACATCAATTAATCAACCAACCAGAAATTTAAAAACCTAAAGCAAACCCACAGAATGGCTATTGCCTTGCTGTGGCAGATCAGAGGGGAGCAGAGAGCAGAACCAGGCACCTCTCCCCTCTTCTCCCGCAGAAGCCTCTTCCGTGCCCTGGGGACGGTGGCCAGGCCTCAGGCCCAGCTGCTCACCTTTTTGTTTTTCTCATACAGATCCTTCAAAAGGGCATCCAGCTCATGCTCGTCAATGTAGCCGCTTCCGTCCTGGGGATGGGAGCACAGTCAACCCAGAGTTCTAAAGCCTGAGCCCCTGCTGTCCCGACCCATTGCAGGGATGTCTAAGAGTCTAGCCTCTCCATTGCTCTGTGCAAAACGGGGTGTTCAGATCGTGTAACGACAAAATAATGAGTCCCTTCTGCCTTGACCAGTCATGGCAGGAAGGTGGCAGTGGACGCAAGCTTTGGGTAGCCTTTCATTGTGGTGCTTTTCATCTGCATTGAAAATATAAGTGCGGTTCAAGAAGCATGTGGTTAACTCCCTGAGTCCGGGGGCTGTTTAAAGTTTACCTCCAATACTTTGGTTATGAAGAAGACCACTGGAGTCATGTGGGCAGGGGACAGCCAAGGAAGGGGTGGGTATGGAGGTCATCCAACTTCCAACTTCCCAGAGAAAGACCTGGCCCTGGGCAGAATTGTGATCTGGCACCAGGGCAGTTTTGAGCGTCTCTTCCCTTTGGCTCCTGACAGCGTGGTAACACCCTAGGTCTAAGCACAGTCCTCTTCTCCCAACGATCCTTGGCTGCATTCTGCAGAAACCAACCCCTTGGGCTCCATAGGCCACCGGTGGAGAATGACATTTGCCTTCTAATACAGCAGAAGATGCGGCAGGAAGAAACCACACGGCCCAGGCCGCCCCTGGAAAGCTATGTCTTCCCATGGATGCAGGTGAGCCCTCTGGCCAGGCTGAGGGGCTTATGAATTTCCCTCCCATGCCGACTACCCCCTTACCTTGTCGTAAAACGTGAAGATCGCATTAAACTCCTCTGAGGTCAGCTTCATGCCCTGCAAGAACCAGGGTATTAAAGACAGAAGCAGAAGTGCAGTGGTGTGTGTGTTGATGTGTGTGGTGTGTGTGTCGTGTGTGTGGTATGGTGTGTGTGTAGTGTTTGTGGTGTGCGTGTGGTCTGTGTATATGTGTGATGTGTGGTGTGTGATGTGTGGTGTGGTGTCTGTGATTGTGTGGTGTGTGTCTGTGGTGTGTGTGATGTGTGTGTGGTGTGTGTGTTGTGTGGTGTGTGTGTTTGTAATGTGTGTGGCGTGTATGTGGTGTGTGGTCTCTGTGTGGTGTGTGCATGAGGTGTTTGTGTATGTGTGTGGTGTGTAATGTGTGTGTGTGTGTGGTGTGTGGTCTGTGTGTTGTGTGTATGTGGTACATGGTCTGTGTGTGTGGTGTGTGGTCTGTGTGTGTTGTGTGTGTGATGTGTATGTGGTATGTGTGGTAAGTGGTCTGTGTGTGTTGTGTGTGTAGTATGTGGTGTGTGTGGTATGTGGTCTCTGTGTGATGTGTGCGTGAGGTGTCTGTATATGTGTGTGCTGTGTGGTCTGTGTGTGTTGTGTATGTGTTGTGTGGTCTGGGTGTTGTGTGTGTGTCATATATGGTCTGTGTGTGGTGTGTGTGTGGTGTGTGGTCTCTGTGTGCTGTGTGATGTGTCTGTGTGTGTGGTGTGTGTGGTGTGTGCTGTGATGTGTGTTGTATCGGTGTGGTGTGTGGTGTGTGGTCTCTGTGTGGTGTGTGTGTGATGTCTCTGTGTATGTGTGTGGTGTGTGTGTGTGATGTGTATGTTGTGTGTGTGGTCTGCGTGTGTGTGGTCTGTTGTGTGTTGTGTGTGGTGTGTTTTGTGTGTGTGTGGTGTGTAGTCTGTGTGTGTGATCTGTGTGTGTTGTATGTGTGGTGTGTTTTGTGTGTGTGTGGTGTGTGTAGTGTGTAGTGTGTGGTGCATTGGGGGAAGGAGGGTGCAGGGCCAGGCTCAGAGGGATGAGGGAAGGGGGAAGGAAGGAAAGCAAAGTTTTACCTGAAATTTAAGCAGGAAGTTTTCCTGGACAGGCAAGAGTCTGGGGAGAAAATGTTAGAGCAGAGGTGAGGAGACTGCACAGGCAAGGGCAAGCGGGAGAGGGGAAGGCAGAGGCAGTGCCTGCAGTTACAGAAATGATTTCTGAGCACTTCATACATAATAAGGAATCAGGGGGAAGGTCAAAAATGAGGGAGACAGACAAGGTGAGGTGTCGACGGTCACAATTCTATCTCGCTTTGTCTTGAGCTTCTTGACACCCGCACCTGTCACTTTCCCACCAATGGATCTCAGCGATGGATCATAGCACAGGAATGACCTGCGGGAGTCAGTATCACCCCGGGGGTGAGGTGCTTACCGGGACATCTCTGAGAGGCCCAATTTGCCATCCCCGTTCAAGTCAAACATCCGTAGCTGTTGGGGACAGAAAGAGGTGCCTGGGTTATTTGCTGTGAATTTCTCTGACCTGACATCCCCTTCTACTGGAGAGGACAGCAAGGAGGACAGGTAGCACGTGCTCATGCTTCCTCTGAGGTCCCTGGGGGCCAAGGACCAACATGGCCTAACTCAGTCACGGGGGTCCCATGGGGGGATCACAGGGACCCGTTCACTGCTCATCTTTCCCCTCCTCAGGGACAGGGGCCGCTGGGGCACAGCAGGCCGGCACTAAAGGCCCACTCTCTCCAAGATCATCCTCTCCTGGAGCTGCAGAGGTTGCCATGGAGACAGACGCTCACATTGGCCCATGAGTCAGCTCACACCCAGGACCTCAAAGGGTATGTGAAGCCACGAACTAGCATCCCTTTTTGCCAGCTGCCACTGTGAATCACTTCCCCTGGGCCTGAAGAATCTTCAAACAGAGACCCTGCACACCAGAGCCCCAGTGGCTTGGGGCCCAAGTCCTGCACCCTGGGGGAGAGGGACACTTCTGTCCACTCACTATGGTTTGGGTGTATTCCTGGAGCTTGGGCTCGTCGTACGGCCGGTTTGCCTTCTTCAGCAGGTCTGACAGGAATCCCTGCAACACAAAAGGTCTCTTTAGTCCTCCTGACTCATGCATTCAGTCCCTCATTCATTTCCTTACTTGCTCATTCAGACAGTCTCTCAATGTGTGTGTGTGTGTGTGTGTGTGTGTGTGTGGGTGTGTGTGTTTTCAGGTCTACCAGTTCTATGACTCAGGGCCCTCATAATTCTTAACTCTTGGGGAGTGACTTCAAAGGCTTTACTAGCTGGTGGTGCAACCCTGCCCCACAGAATAGGCGCTAGAGATTGGCTCTGCCTCCTCGGAGCCCAGTATATGGAGCTAAGCAGTGCCTGGGGAATCACTGGGTGATAGTCAGAGGAATTTGGCAGTGGACGTAGGAGCCAGAGGCCAATCTTCTGGAATTGCCTGGAGGACACCTGTTCCGAGCACGGAGGTGCAGAAGAGCTGGGTTTGGTTGAACTCTACAGCCTGGCGGCTCTATGTTACCGATTTCCCGACTTCTCTGAACAAGTTCAACAATTCAGTGCCAGGTCTGAGTATTCCTAAGCAGCCCGCAAACCCATGCCCCTCATCCAACATCTCCTCCCTCCCCAGGTACCTTAAGCCCACCGCCACTCTGGCCTCCCACCCTCCCCAAGGCCCATCCTACCTTGAGCTCATTGGCTTCGATGTAGCCACTCCTGTCTGTGTCGTACTTCCGCCAAGCCTGCAACAATGGGAATGTCAAACTCCTTGCAAAGACGTATCAAAATCTACCTGCCTGCCTTCCATTCCCCTTTAATGGGCCAGCCAGGGTCTTGATCTTCAAGAATATCGGAAGGGGACGGAGACATGGAGATGATGTAGCCCAGACCCTTGAAGGTCACAGAGAAGGAAATGAGGGGAAGTATCTTGACGGTGATCTCATGAGCGCCTGAGCCAGAACCACGCGGCTAAGCTGTTTCCAAATTCCTGACCATAGAAAGTGGGATGTAATCAATGCTTGTTGCTTCAGGCTGCTAAGTTTTAGGGGTAGTTTATTACACAGCAATAAGTAACTCATTCAATGGTCCTGTATACAACTGCTGTGACATCCCTGCCTTTTACCAAGTCATCTGGTGGAGACGAGGGAGAGCCACAGGAGGGGCAGTGGTGCAGGGGAGGGGACTGCCCACATCTGTGGCAAAGATGCCTGGAGAACCATGTTCCCCTAAATCTTTGGTCTGTTTGGCGCCACATATTACTAAGATTTTTTCCCCTCCCTCCCTCCCTCCCT
>NW_012101698.1:4485082-4500573 GCF_000951045.1 Mandrillus leucophaeus
CCTTCCTTCCTTCCTTCCTTCCTTCCTTCCTTCCTTCCTTTCTTTCTTTCTTTCTTTTTCTTTCTCTTTCTTTCTTTTCTTTTCTTTTTCTTTCTTTTTTCTTTCTCCCCCTCTCCTCCTCCCCCTCTCCTCCTCCTCCTTCTCCTCCTCCTACTCCTTCTTCTTGTTCTTCCTCTTCCTTTTTGAGAGAGGGTCTCACTCTGTTACCCAGGCTATGGTGCAGTGGCATCCAGAGCTTACTGGAGCCTCTACCTCCCAAACTCAAGTGATCCTCCCAGCTTAACCTCCCAAGTGCCTGGGACTACAGGCGTGCACCACCACACCCAGCTAATTTTTTATGTTTTTGTAGAGATGGGGTCTCACTATGTTGCCCAGACTGATCTCCAGACTCCTGAGTTCAAGTGATCCTCCTACCTCAGCTTCCCATAGTGTTGAGATTACAGGCATGAGCCACCATGCCTGGCTCCTAGATTCTCTTTCAAATTTTGTTCCCCTAACTTTTCTTCCCTTCTCCCCCAGCTCCAAACAGCACACCTGAAGACCAGCAACACTTGATTTTCTGAGAGTCAGTAACCACTAATCCTTCTCCTACAGCTTATCCCCCGCCTCCCCCACTTCTCCACCGCATGTGCCCCTTTTATTGTCAGGAGTGTTAGAGTTTATGGACATTTAGAGTTTAGTTATATTTTACAGAAAAGGTATCTTTTTAAACATCAGCAAACAAGGTTATGTAATTTTTATGGTGACAGGGCTCAGAAATTTTGGTCCTGAATTTTTTTTTTTTTTTTTTTTTTTTTGTTACAAGACAGGAGAATATCCCAAGAAAAGGGTAGATTTGTACTACATGCAACTCAGGTTGATGGTATTTGATTACAAGAGTGTCTTTTCCCTGCAGAAAAATGCCTCAGACTCTTTGAAATACTCCTTCCCATGGCCAGAAAGTCTGCCCTTGAAAAGGTACTGAAAGATATGTGAGGATTTCCAAATATGACTTCACCAACAACCCTCAGGCACTTGGTGCATCAGAGTTTAGTTGGTCTAAGTTGAGTCTTTACTGAGAAGAGGAAGACGCCCCCTCCAAGTTGCCTAAAAGGGCAATAACCTGAAGGAGCCCCAGTCCCTGCACAGAGCAAAGCACCAGTGGCTGCTTTTCCAAGCCATCTTGCCAGCGGGTCCACTCCCGACCATGCACCCCCACAGGATGCCAGCTCTGGGCTCCCCCGCCTGCCTTCTCTCCCCATCCAGCACTTTGCTCATCATCATCAGTGTGTCCTTTCTCTTCTCATTCAAGGAAAAGAGTTCAAGAGACTTGGGCTTTGTGAAATCTCAAAGAAATCCTGAGGCATCCCTAAAATTAGAAGTTGTGCTGAGTGCTGGGATGGGAGCTACCTGAGAGCACAAGCCTTTCAGGGCTACCGAGGGACCATTTCAGGCTTCCGGCTGGTAAAAATGGATCAAATGGAACAGACCCCAGGAGGGGACAGTGGGACGGTACTGTGGGAGGGTGGGGTCCCAGAAACCTTGGCAGGCATGTCTCCTCTGCAGTTATGCTGGGGCTTAGAAGGACAGATGCATGTAAGAATATGAAATCCTGAGGCTGGGCGCGGTGGCTCACGCCTGTAATCCCAGCACTTTGGGAGACCGAGATTGGCAGATCACCTGAGGTCGGGAGTTTGAGACCAGCCTGACCAGCATGGAGAAACCCCGTCTCTACTAAAAATACAAAATTAGCCGGGTATGGTGGTGCATGCCTGTAATCCCAGCTACTCTGGAGGCTGAGGCAGGAGAATCACGTGAACCCAGGAGGTGGAAGTTGCGGTGAGCCGAGATTACACCATTGCACTCCAGCCTGTGCAACAAGAGCAAAACTCCGTCTCAAAAAAAGAAAAGAAAGAAAGAAAGAAAGAGGAAGGAAGGAAGGAAGGAAGGAAGGAAGGAAGGAAGGAAGGAAGGAAGGAAAGAAAGAAATCCTGTCAACTGCACAGAGACAAGCCACTAATGATTTTGAGAAAGAGAAAGAGAAAAGGGTCCGGGGAGATGCTTTTAGCTCCTCTGTGAGTGTCCCTGCCCCACTACAAGCTGCCCCATCCCTGTTTCCAGACCAGAGGTGGAATAGAGGCCAGTTTTTGGCTGTCTCTCTATCAGGAAAGGAGTCAGGCGTGATGCTCCCTTTTCTATAGTTGGAAAACTTGGTACAAAAGCAACACCCTGACAAGTTATAAGGATGCACAGAACTTTTTTTCTCCCAGGCAGGCTAGCGAAGGACTAAGAACAGAAGCCAGAATGTCAATTATCAGCTTGTGGAATCTTGCCATCTTGAAAAAAGTGGAGAAAAATCTTTTAAAGCACCATAAAATTAAATCCATCTCTGATGCTCAGGCAAGCTGTCACTTAAAAAATGACTCTTCCACCCTGAGAACTGGTTCTTTCTCACTGACTGTCTGCCCAGGAGGGGAGCTTGCTGCAAGCAAGTTTCTGGGCCAGCTTTCCAGTTGTTACAGGCAGTGGATCATGGAGAGGGGATTACCGGTGGCTGGAAATGGATTTAACCCCGATGAATAGCAAAGAGAGTCACGTTGAAGGCCAGTCATTATTTATCAGAGCAGGCAGTTCGTGAGGTGAGTATGGGTTGAATCTCACTCTGAGGGATGCACATACTGAAGGGTTAGAGTGCAAAGTACCAGAAAGAGAGCAAGAAATAATTGGCAGTTTGCTGGACATCAGGATTAGTAATATATTTGGTTGAACCACATAGAATGTCCACATTTTGTAAGCAAAAAAATCGTTAAATATCAGCAATTTCATATGGTTCCATTTATCAGGTGAATATTACTCAAGAGACATGAGTTTGAACATCATATTTTACATGAAGATCTTAAGGAAATTATATTGCCAAGAGGGGAATGCTAATTTTATTTATTTATTTATTTATTTATTTATTTATTTATTTATTTATGAGACAGAGTCTTTGTCACCCAGGCTAGAGTGCAGTGGCACGATCTCAGCTCACTGCAACCTCTGCCTGCCTGGTTCAAGTGATTCTCCTGTCTCAGCCTCCTGAGTAGCTGGGATTACAGGCGTGCACCACCATGCCCAGCTAATTTTTGTATTTGTTGTAAAGATGGGGTTTTTCCAAGTTGCCCAGGCTGGACACAAACTCCTGACCTCAAGTTATTCACCTGCCTTGGCCTCCTGAAGTACTGGGATGACAGGCATGGGGCACAGTGCCCAGCCAAGAATGCTAATTTTAAAAAGAAAAACCGAAACCTTATCATAGTCAAAGATGAAACATGAATGATACCAGAAACTGGAATCCTCACTGGATTTTTCTAGCTATAGAATCGTACATAAGTCCATCTTTCCCAAGCCTGCTTCTTGGAACTCTGACTTGGAGAGACACATTATTATTGAGTGGCATGAGATCCTGGAGCCAAACTGAGTGGCACAGTTTTCTTTATTGCTTGATTTCTCAGAGCCTGTAATATGCAAATGACCACAACAAATCCCCAAACGAGAGATGCATGTACACAGTATTTCTCAAGCGTACTTGACCCAAGCTTACTTCTCATCTTACTCCCTACATTTTAATGTGCACACGCATCATCTGGGAATCTTGTTAAAATGGAGCTTCTGATTCACTGAGTCAGGGAGTCTGTCTGCCTTTTATTTTTTTGTTTTTTCTTTGAGATAGGGTCTTGCTCTGTGGCCCAGCCTGGAGGGCAGTGGTGTGATCTTCAGCCTCGAACTCCTGCTCTTCCTGCCTTAGCCTTCCTGAGAAGCTGGGACTACAGGTGTGCACCACCATATCCCACTAAGTTTTTTATCTTTTTTTTTTTTTTTTAATCCTGTTCACTATGGTAGCTTTTTATTTTTGTAGAGACAAGGTCTCCCTATGTTGTCCAGGCTGGTCTTGAACCCCTGGCCTCAAAAGATCTTCCTGCCTTAGCCTCCTTGAGTAGGGATTACAGGCCTTTCTCCCTTTCTTTCTTTCTTTTTTTGAGATGGAGTCTCTCTCTGTCACCCAGGCTGACAGTGCAGTTGTGCAATCTCAGCTCACTGCAACCTCTGCCTCCCAAGTTCAAGTGATTCTCCTGCCTCAGCCTCCTGAATAGCTGGAATTACAGGTGCCTGCCACCACGCCAGGCTAACGTTTTTGTATTTTGGTAGAGATGGGGTTTTGCTATGTTGGCCAGGCTGGTCTCAAACTCCTGACCTCAGGTGATCCACCTGCCTCAGCCTCCCAAAGTGCTGGGATTACAGGCGTGAGCCACCATTCCTGGCCCCTTTCTCCTTTTCTAACAGGCACGCAGGTGATACTGATGCTGCTGGTCCACAGACCATATTTTGAGTAGCAGAGTTCTAAGGGGTTTAGCATCTCCCAGGGACCATTACCAGGCAGGAGGGTGGTACACAGGAGGAAGGCAGGTCCCAATGCTTAGAAAGAAGATGGTGCCTTGGCCTCACCTCCATAAACTCGGCACTGGAGCCCACGTGCTGCCTGAAGCACAGAAGGAAGTTCTCTTCAGTTGGCAGGATCTGCGCCAGCTGTGAAGATACAGAGAGTGACACTAACATTACGGAGGGACTTGCCAGCAAGCAGAGCAGACTTTCCCCTAAGAAGGATGGAAAGGGCCAGTGGCGAGGCAGTGTGGAAATTGCATTTTGCTTCCTTCTCTGAGAACGGGTGCTGGCAGTCCTTCAAAGGGAAAGAAGGATGTTCAGAGAGGTGCTTTGAGTCACCCCAACCTTAGGGGATGAGCAAT
The DNA here is from genome assembly GCF_000951045.1 of Mandrillus leucophaeus. Taxonomy (NCBI): domain Eukaryota; kingdom Metazoa; phylum Chordata; class Mammalia; order Primates; family Cercopithecidae; genus Mandrillus; species Mandrillus leucophaeus. The sequence continues at coordinate 4,489,846 of NW_012101698.1, forward strand.
TGGAGGGGGAAAAAGTGGTGCTACTTTAAAATGCAAGCACCCAGACTCAAACGAATACTTAATAGATGATTCCATGTATGTACAATTCTGAAAGATGAGAACTAATCTAAGTAGATGGGTGGTTGCCTGGGGTAAGAGGGCCTGCACCAGGCTAGAGGAACATTTTGGGGGTGGTAATAGAAAGGCTATATCTTCATTGGGGTGGCGATTTCATGGCCTAAAATCTAAACTCAAGGAATTTTACACTTCAAATTGATGCAGTTATTGTATGTAAATTGATACTACAACAATTTGATTTTTTAAAAATGCAGGTACCCTCTTGCAGTAAGCACTGCTGGCTGCCCACCCAACCGGCCTTGCCTGCTTCTTTGCTCCTGGAATGCTTGTGTCATAGGCCAATCCTGATGAGTCTACATTGCTGAAGTGTGAGCCCCCATTCTTGCCAGTGATTGGCTTACAAGTAGGCACGTGCCCCAGTTTTGACCAATGAAATGTCGGGGAAGGGCTGCTGTGGGTACTTCTGGGAACATTTTCTTGCACTTAAGAAGGGCCCTTTCTGCAGCTGGACAGTGGTTGCATATGGATGTATGTGGATGTAAGTAGTTGGATGTGGTTGTACGTGGGTGCATGTGGTTGTATGTGGGTACATGTGGGTGCATGTGGATATATGTGGTTGTATGTGGGTACATGTGGATGCATGTGGGTGTATGTGGTTGTATGTGGATGCATGTGGTTGAATGTGGATGTATGTGGGTGTATGTGGTTGCATGTGGATGTATGCAGGTGTATATGATTGTATGGATGTATGTGGGTGCATGTGGATGTATGTGGGTGTATATGGATGTGGTTGTATGTGGTTGTATGTGGATGCATGTGGTTGAATGTGGATGTATGTGGGTGTATGTGGATGTATGTGGGTGTATGTGGATGTGATGCCTATGGCTGTGCTACGGTGGCCATCTTGTTAACAACCTGAGGATGAAGGTATTTTGAGGGCATAGAACAGAACCAAGAGAACTGCAGGGAGCAGAGCAGGAGCCCTGGCTTCCACCTGGAACCAACCCCACCCCTGGCCTTTCTTTTAGAAGCCTCTCATGGTAAGCTATGGCCCTCAGGCCAAGTATGGCCCAGAAGTTGTTTGTAAAGTTTTATAAGACGTGGCCACACCCACTCATTGACATAACACCCGTGGCTGCTTTTGTGCTATAGTGGCAGAGCTGAAGAGCTGTGGCAGAGACTGGATGGCCCACAAACCCTAACACACTTACCTTAATCTGTATTTTTAGAGAAAAAGTCTGCCAACCCTTGGTTTAAGCCCTCTTATATCAGCATGGGCATCTACAGTGGCCACTCTTGGTGCCTCTCCCTGCTCCTCTGTAACTAGGCTGGTGGCCACCCCTCAGCTGCTATGAAGTCAGACTGCTAACAGCTCACCCCTGCCCCTACGCGAGAACTGCCCTCAGTCAGACCAGAGCTGCCCTGCTGGGGAAGTTCCACAGGTCTCCTCCTTGCCCAAAGAGGGGCAGCCTGCATGCAAATGACTGATTGACACAGGGGTACAACAGATCAGCCCCCTTGCCTCAAGGTGGGACCCACTCTGTGGCACAGTCCACACTCTGGAGTCCCTGTAAGCCTAGCCAAGGCAAGGCTCCAGGTGAGATCACATCCTTGCACAGCACCATCCCCTGCCCTTTGCTGCTGCCCTTCTCTAGAGAGTTCTGCCTCAGTAAGCCACTTCCACTCAAATCTCTGTCTCAGGCACCCAACCTAAGGTAGCATCCCAACAGTATACGCTGGGTGGAGCTCTGCCCTAATGCCTATACCACCATCATCATTATTTATTTATGTATTTATTTATATGGTTTGTAAAGACGGGGTCTTGTTATACTGCCCAGGCTGGTCTCAAACTCCTGGCCTCAAGGGTCCTCCACCTCGGTCTCCCAAAGTGCTGGGATTATAGACATGGCCCACAGAGTCCAGCCAGCACTCTTGAGCCCTTGACCGTGGTCACTGATTATCAGAGGTGTTTAACATGCACCTGTATATGAGTATGTGTGAATGTATGTGTGTATGTGTATATATGTGTGCATGTATGAATGTATATATGTATATATGGATACGTGTAAATTGTTATATGCAAATAATATGTTTATATATGTAAATTACTGATGTGAATTATAAATGTATAGATTATATGTGTATGAATTATGTATGTAACTTTTAAAAATTATCCTTTGGATATCTTTAGGTGGGGCATGGAGTCTCTCGTTCACCTATCTTCAGCCTCCCTAGTGTCTTCAGCTAGGCTTGCCACTTGGTTACAATACCTGTTGGCCCCTGTGGGCATTTAAGGTCTTCACCCCTGTCTTTGGTCATTGTTTGTCACTTCCTCCTTCCTTGGGTGACACACAAGAAAAGCCCCTGCTATTCTCTTTGGTCAGCCCAAGTGCTGGGGGTGCCGGAGCTTTGAGGCCCCCACCTCACTCCAATTCTCAGCAGGATGCTCATGCCTGGCAGAGGCACAGGGGCCCAGGCCCCCTCCCACACAGCTCTTAACCAGCGAGGCAGAGCTCACCTCTGCCATCTCGATTTTCCCATCCGAGTTTTTATCATACTTCTGCATGAACTCCTTCATCTTTTCTCCAAAGTTGTCACTTTTTGACATCTGTGGAAAGACAAAGGGGGCTGATTTTTGCTGCTGTAGCTCATGTGAACCATGATCTCAGAGCAGCAGGCTTGGAAATCATTTCCATCCTGGATAAGTGGGTGCAGCTCCAGGTTCTGCTGATGCTCTGATTGATCCCAGCTGTGTTGTTTTCCTTTCCAGGTCCCCTCCAAATCAAGTCATCTCTTCTTCAAGGCTCAGTCATACAAATGTCAAAGGACACGTGGCCATGCTCCCTACCACGTAATCAAACATGCCCTGCTGCCTTTGAGATGAGGTAAGCTACAACTCTATAGGAAGGGTTTGGACTTGTTCCCATCACTCAGATGTGAGAACTAAGGCCTCAACACTTTACTGAAGCAGCTTGTAATCAAACTGAACTTCATCCAGTGCCCCATAATAGGTTAGCACTTCATTATAGCAAGGTGGATTGCTCATTTTCTTCTTTAAAGACTAACTGGCAATTCCACACTATTTTCACTCCTGATTTTCATGTCAGGAGGAACATGAGGAGGAGGTCATCCTGTAGCCGAAGGGTAATTTAAATAGTCCACCCAATTATTCTGACTACTAGAAAGCAAAGAACTTAAAACATTCCTTCAGGCCCACAGCTGCCTATCTTAAATATAGACTTGAAGCTCTCGAACCTTCCCCTGATTTGAGATAGTGCTGATTAATTATTTGCATTAAGGAGCTCTTCCTTCTCCCTAATCGATGATGAGCCCACCTGGCATGGCTGATGCTCCTGCGTCACTCAGCTGATGACGTCCACATGAATTGTGTGCTCCCCAGGATTGGGCCAAGGGAAATCCTATCACTTATGAGAGTCTCCTGAATCCCTCTGATTGCTTTTTACTTTTGGAATTAGTATCAATTTGTCAATATTTATTTGTTTATCAATATTTATTTATATTTACAAAAGTACATAGTCTGATCCCAGGCACTTGTCACAAATGTGGCCATCTTTTTTAAGTTTACAGTAGCTCCTGTGAAGTTAGTAGCCCTTCCATTTGACACACTAATGGAGGTCAAGATGACTTCTCTAGAGGGCACCCAGGGAGTATAGCCAGAATTTGAACTCATGGCTTTTGCTTCCAAGGCCCATATTCTTTCTACCATATAACAGCTGCTCTGAGAACCAGTCCTGGATGACATCAGTTGGGATTATTGACAGACTTGAAAATCACCCCGATGACATCTGAGGAAGGGAATGACTAAGAGAAGGATTTTAGATGCAAAGCACTTCATAAAAACACATTTCTCCAACTAGCCCATGATCCCAGAGTCAGTTCTGAAGCCCATGCTTTCCGTGATCCAGGCTTCATTATCCTAGGAGTTGACGGGAGAACTGTTGATAAACAAACCCATGAATTGCCTCCAACGCTTTAAGCCCGTCACTTTGACCTCCTTCTCATTGGGGCATTCTGCCGAGCTTTGAACCAGGAGCTCACTGGCAGATTTGTGACTCATCTCCCAAACTGCTCCCTGAAGAGCTGCAAATAAACAGTGGATTGGCCAACAGACACGCAGCAGGGGATAGTAGAGATACCTCCAGAGGACCCGAGGGAGTTGATGGGAGGGTGTGGGGCTGACTCCATGTACTCCAGAACCAGACACGGGAATCACAGCAGACTAATTCCAATCACCTGAGCTTTGCAATATTTCACATACCTCCCCCAAAAGCCTTTAGCAAACTCAGTCGTGCCATGTTGGCACCAGGGAAAGGAACATTCCTGTCACTAAGGGGCTGAGATGTGATCTGGAGTCACTTTGGGCAGGCTTAGAAGGTTGTGACACTACCACGAATGAGGCCAGCCAGTGCCGTGTGGTTCAGATACTGGCTGAGAGCAATCCTTAATTTTCCTCTAGTTCCTTGCTGGGGATTCTAGCCTATGTTGCTGTGGAACAGTGGTTCTCTTCTGAGGACGATTCTGTCCCCAATCTCCCACCAAGGGGACATGTGGCAATGTTTGGAGACATTTTTGATTGTCACAGCTTGAAGGAGGATGATAGTGGCATCTCATGGGTAGATCCAGGGATGCTACTAAACTCCTACAATGCACAGGGCAGCTGCCACAACAAATTATTCAGCCTCAAATGCCAACAGTGCCAAGGTTGAGAAACTCCGGCCTAGAATCAGGGCACTTGAAACCTCCTAGGCATCCAATCTGGAATCGTGACCCCTAAGCACCTTGGAGCAGCTATGGACTCTGTCCCTAGGGAAAAAAATACTGCATATATATTAATATATGCATACACAGACATAAAGCTTTGCAGCTTTGCAGGAGGGTTCATCAACCCCTGGTGTCCATTCATGAATAGCCCCCAATTCCAGACACCCAAGGATATTGAGATAGGGTACTCTTAGGTGATAGCTTATTTTTTTATCCTTACAAATAAAATGCTGTGTCAAGACCAGCGATATGAGGCCTGTTTATGGCATACATAACTGGGACAGAGCGTGCTCAAAGGCATAGGTCAGGAAAATCCCAAACAATGGGAGACAGGGCTGGGCTTACCATGCCAGAGCCTTTTCTTGCCTTCTCCAGCTCTTGGAAAAAGTTTTCTAGCTCTTTACCTTCAATATACCCATTTCCTGGAAAGAGAGAGAGAAAAAATCAATCTCAGCGCTAAATAGTAAGGGGAGCATGGGGTGGGCATGCCAGGGGCTTCGTGGAGAATGTCTTCTCCCAGCTGGCCCACAGGCAGGTGTCTAGGCCAGTGGAGCTAGGGGTGCGGGTCCAGCCCCCAGGATATTTGCACCTAGAGATCCAAGACGAACAACATACATTTAGCAGCTAGAAAATACTGGGAGGAACTAGCACAGGGTCCGAGAGGACAGAGGAGAGCAGAAGCTGGCAGCTTCTGTATCTGTCCCTAAAGTCTGAGCAAGCACTAGGTGGCGGAGGTGTGACAGGTCGTCAGCAAGTGGTGGGCTCTGGTCAGAACCAGAACGGGGTCCCTGGGGTTCAGAAGGTGTAGTGGGTTGGAGGGCTCCCCCAGAATGGGACCTTATTTGGAAATAGGGTCATTGCAGATGTCATTAGTTAAGATGAGTCATACTAGATTGGGATGGGCCCTAAATCCAGTGGTTGGTGTCCTTATAGGAAGGCCTTGTGGAGACACAGAGACCCCGGAAGACCACGTGAAGATGGAGGCAGAGGCCAGTGTGATGTGGGTTCAAGCCAAGGAACGCTGTGGGCTGCCAGCAACTACTAGAAGCCAGGAGGGAGGCAGGGAGCAGATTTGCCCTCAGAGTTCTAGCAGAGCCTGTCGACGCCTTGATTTCACACTTCTAGCCTCTGGAAATGCGAGAGAATAAATTTCTGTTGTGTTAAGTCACCCAGTTTGTGGTGCCTTGCTATGACAGTCCTAGCAAACAAAAACAGAAGGGCCCAGAAAAAAGAGAACCACAGGGCATCTGTCCTATGGGATATCACCTCCCACCCCCCACCCCACCTGACACTTGGTCACAGGGATCAAGGATAGGAGAGGCATCCCACATGGTAATGAAGAGAGGAGGCTCTGAGGTCTGTGGATGCAGATTTAAAGCCTAGTTCTGCTGTACTTAACAACAGTGTGACTTTGAGACTGTTACTGAACTCATCTCATCTGCAAAGTGGGTTATTAGAATTAAACAGGATTTTGTATGGAAAGCCCGTCCTCTAGTCATTATGAGTGCAGCATAAATGTTGTTACTGAGTTCCATTACTAGAACCCGTGTCTAACGTGGGAATGAATCTGTGGGAAGAGTGCAGTGATCAGAACCAGGTCTGGAGGTCACAGCCTGACTTGTGAGATCACATAAGTAGTGGGAGGTCCTTTAGATTCTCACGCCTTCAGCCTGGGTGGTCTAGAGACCAGGACTGAGCTGAATGCATAGTCAAGGTCACTGGTCAGTGCTGTGATTGGGAAGGAGGCATTTGTGGGTGGGAAATCAGGCAGGGCTCAGGCAATGCCTCCTAGACGTTGCTGCGGCAAATAATCTCCTGGGGATTTTTTCCTTTTTTTTTTTGAGACAGGGTCTTGCTGTGTTGCCAGGCTACAGTTCAGTTCTATTCATAAGTGTGATCATAGCACACCACAGCCCCAAACTCCTGGGCTCCAGTGATCCTGCCTCAGCCTCCCAAGTAGCTGGGACTACAGGTACCTGGCACCCAGGGATCTTTAAAAAATATGGATATCTGGCCCCCACCTCTAGACTTTCTGATGCAGTTTGTTTGGGGTGTGAACTAAGCACCATGATTTCTTTTTTTTTTACACTCCCAGGTGATTTCCTGTGTAGCAAAGTTTGAAAACCACTGACCTAAAGTCAAGTTCCAAATTTGATCTAAAGCCATTGAGGAAGATTCCCATAGAGCAGATTCAACTCGAATGGGAAGGGAGGTGGTAGCTTTCACCAAGGGCAAATGGAATTACAAACGCAACACAGAAAATAAAGGAGCATTTACCCTGGCCACTGTGAGGGGTTGCGAGGGGAGGCTTTTCCCAGCCTCTCCTCCTAGGGTCCCCTGAGAATTTAAATTCTGAATAAACTTAGAGGCACTCTCGACTGAAGAATATGCCACAATAAATATTGTATGGCAAGAATCACATGAGGTAAATTATGTATTTTTGTCTGCAGGGAAAAGACGTGATTGTAATGGGCTTGCAGAGTGAGACTTGAGTTCCCTTTTATCCTAGAATGGGGTGGTTATCTTCCTTCTAGGATGTTTGTAAAGCTTCTTAGGAGAACTGGAATTTCAGAAGAGCGTGGTTCCTGTGAGGCCGGCTAAAGTAGGGGAGTGAGGGAGAGGGAGATGGGCTTTCTAGGCAAAAAGACATTCATCTAGTTGATGATACTCTGAGTTGGAAGAATGAGGAATTTTTCTCTTCTTGGTTACTCCCTGCAGCGATCTGGCTATTCTCCTATCGCTGAGGTGCAATTTCTTCTCGACTGAGAAGGCAAAGTCACATTCTTCTCCTCGGAGGCTTTGTAGAGTCAGACGGGGAGGTGGAAAGCTGAGCTCAGCCCTGGGTGCATCTGCAGCTTCCAGAAGCCCGAGGCTAGGGCAGGAGGTGGGGGCTCAGAGCTGGCACCATGAATGCGTGGCACGGTTCAGTGAAGCAGAGACCACAGGAGCCACGGCTGGGCAGACACAGGAGCGAGTATGTGTCTGTTTCATAAGTGTGTCAGGAGGTGGCTAAAAGGAACTGGGTTGGGGAAGCCCACAGAGCAGCATGGTATGTTTCCAAGAGCTGCCTCTACTTAGCTCTGAACAGGGTCCCTCATTCCTCTGTGGAGCCCTGTTTTGCACCAGGTCCTCGATGTTCTGCCGTTTCTTCTCTGGCCCCCTCACCTACCATTTAGGGGGTCGGCAGAGTGACTGGCCTTTCTTGCTGAGGCACCAACACCTGGTTCTTCTCCTCCCTCTGTCGTACCCAGATCAGAGGACACCACCTCTGTGAACCTCAATTTCTTCTCCTATGAAACGGGGACAACGATAGCACCCTCCTCATGCGGCTGCCGTGAAGATGAAAGAGGATAATAATACACTTGCCGCGCTGGCCTGCACCAAGCGTCAAACGTGCGGGCGGACATTGCCATTATGGCCGCTGTTTGTGCCTCCCGCTCATGCTGCAAACACCTTGACCCTGGGCTGCTTTCTTTAGGTTGGAAAGATTTAGGGGTGCAGAGGGAGGCTAGAGCAGGCAAGGCTAGCACCGAGCCCCGCTCCACTGAACGCTCTGAACCCAAAGAAAAAAAGTACAGATCTCTAGGGGCCACCTTTTCCTTGGAGTTTTTCTGGGACCTAGAAAGAGTAAGTATTTATTTTTACTCCATCTTTTTTTCTAGAAAGGTTTGAAGGAGGTTTAACAACCTCAAGAAACTCAGACAATCAGCCAGTGCCTCACCCAGCAGGAAAGTTCTGAAGGTCAATGGAATGTCTGTAACTTTTCAAAGCGATTTTGCTCTCTTGCTTTGCTCCAGCAGATAATCTGAGCCCTCACTATGGGTAAGGTGTGCGTGGGTTGCTGTGGGGGAAATGAACCCACACACAGTGTTTCCAGACACGCGGGCATGGCAGAGTAGAATCCTTTTCTACAGACAGAAGACACTGAGGCACACGACAGAGAAGGTAAGCAACTTGCTCAGGACCACACAGCCAGGGAGGACCAGAACGGAAGTGTCCTCATTCCTGATCCTGGCTTAATTTACTGATTCATTCATTTGAGGAATTTTTTTGTTTTGTTTTTTTAGACAGGGTCTGCTCTGTCACTCAGGTTGGAGTGAAGTGGCTGGATCATGGCTCACTGCAGCCTGAATGTCCTGTGTTCAAGCCATGCTCCCACCTCAGCCTCCCAGGTAGCTGGGACAACAGGCACATGCCTGACTAATTTTGTTTGTTTGTTTGTTTTTGGTAGAGACAGGGTTTTGCCATGTTGCCCAGGCTGGTCTTTAACTACTGAGCTCAAGTGATCCACCTGTCTTGGCCTCCCAAAGTGCTGGGATTACAGGCGTGAGCCACCGTGCCTGGCCCATTGGAGGAAGCTTTGTTGAGCATCTGCACTGTGTAGACACTGGAGGGGCAAAGGCTAGCTAGGTCCTGCCATGGTGGGGCTTATGCTCTAATGGGGTGTGGGTGGGGCAGGGGACAGACAATAAGCAAGGATATGAATTTAAACATGGTGTTTCCAGTGTCAAGAGCAATGAAGGAATGATGGTGTCACAGAGTAGATATCGACTTCCAGGGCTTCTTGGAAAGGACGAGCAGGGAAGACCTCCCAAGAAACCTCAGCCTCCGGGAAGGGGGTAGAGAAAGGAAGGAGGAAAACTGGAGGCAGGGAAAGAGGTCCAGTAGCTAGTAGCTAGAAGGGCAGCCCTGTGGAGAGAAGCCACTTCCCTGAATTCAGCTTGAGCAGCACAGGCAGCAGGAGGTTTCCGGGGCAGGAGGAACCCCCCTCCCCATACTAGGAATTCCACCACCTCCCTCTGGGCACCTCAACGAAAGGACAGAAATGTGGTTCAATGCTATGAGCCTTGATGTTTTTGAACTGAGCCACAGTTCCACCTTGTGCCTGGTGCTCAGGGAGCTATCACCAAGGTTTAGATGTGGGCCCATTCCCCATGAGCACCAGGGGTCAGCCTGGGAGAGGGAGGCAGACAGGCAGCTGACGGCAGACAGTGAGGAGCAGAGGAGAGACTGGCAGGCGGCGCTGCAGGGCCCAGAAGGGACACTCCACACCCAGCCCTCCACTGTGGATGGAAAATGGCCTTCGCTGCTCTGGCTTCCCTCAAAGCAACTCCCCATCCATCGCCAGGAGGCCCTTATCACTGGAGGCTCGGGTAGAGGAGAGGCTGGTGGACAGCCTTCTAGGAGGACGTCGGCACTGGATGAATGGTCTGCTGTTTCTATGACCCTCTTGCAGTGGGTGGGGTGACTGGTCACCAAGCAAGGCTCATGCGGATGGGCAGCAATAAAGATGTGGTTACCGTGGCAACCGTCACTTCTACCCTGTTGTCAAACCACGTCCTGTGAACACGAGGGAGCAGAACTGAGGTTCGACCAAGGGACCCTGCTTCCTTCCTTACTCTACTCTTGCTACCATTCTTCATCACCACCGTGCCTTGGTTTCCCCCAATTTAAAGTGAGACAATACTTCTTTACCTTTCATCTGGCCACAGACACTTGGGAAGCCATGCCTGGAGGAGGCTTCACCCCTCAGTGAAAAGAGACCTCAGGGAGGCCTTGTTCTCCATGAGCCTTGTACGTTCAGATTTTCTGGGAGTTGAACAGGTAAGAGGTACCTGAGTAAGTGGTATAATATTAATAATTCTACCACCTGCTCTATGACTGTCCATGTGATGTTGGGCAAGTCAATCTCTCCGAGCCTCAGTTTCTTTATCTCTAAAATGGACGTAACTATTTATGCCCTCTCTACTTTACAGAGTTATGGTGAGAGCTGTACAAGGTAATGTTGTGGAAGCACTCTGGAAAATGTAAAATCTCACATAAATGGAAGGAACAAATATTGCCTTCCATTTATACTCTCTCCTCTTAAGTTCCTCTAAATCAGTTTAT
>NW_012101698.1:4501285-4525813 GCF_000951045.1 Mandrillus leucophaeus
AGAAAGAAAGAAAAAATACTGGTTCTCAATTGAGGCTGTGTATTAGGATCACCTGGGAAGATCTGACAACAACACTGTTGCCTTGGCCCCATCCCCAGAATTTCTCATTTAATGGATGATGGGGAAGGGGGTGTTTTCAAAGCTCTGCAGGTGATTCTAAAGCTCAGAACAGTCAAGGTTCGGAACTGCTTCAGAGCAGCATGTCTCAAACTTTAGGGTATATAAAAAGTACCCAGGGATCTTATTAAAGTGGAGATTCTAATTTAGTAGGATTGGAGCATAAGGGCGTGCTGTTCAAAATGCAGTCTGTGGACCAGTAACGTTGGAACTACCTGGGCGCTTGTTAGGAATGCAGAATCCCAGGCCCACCTTGGACCTACTGAATCTCTTTCTCTGGGGGGTGGTGCCCAGCAGTCTATTGATCACACTGTCTTGGTGATTCATCAATATGCTAAAATCTGAGAAGCAATGGCTCAGTGGTTTTCAAATTTTGGTCTAGGCCAGACACATCAGTGTCACCTGGGGGCTTCTTAGAAATGCAAATTCTAAGGACTGACCCAGGACCTACAGAATCTGAGTCCCTGGGGATGGGGCCCAGAAGCCTGTGTTCTAACCAGCCCTCCAGCACACTCAAGATGTTGCATCCAGTTGCTTCTAGTGTACCAGCCTGTGTAGCACTCCGCGGTCCATAGATTAGCGAGGTCAAAGGAGGGAACGTTCGCACCTTCCGAATTTCGTCGTTAAGTTGCACCAGAAGGCATCCAGGAGGCCAGGCCACTTGTTGGTCTATCTGGAGTTCAAATTTACCGAAGGGGAACAGTCCTTTAACCTCCATCTGGACCACCCTCTGGGACAGTCAAATCCTACCCTTTGGGGTAAGAAATTGGCTTCCCTACGCTCTGCCCCAGTATTAATCTGGCTTCGCATGCTGCGCATCCTTCACAAAGAGCTTTCCGCTTCCCACCTCGTCTGTTCTTTAACAACCTGCCTGGTAAGCAGTTATCAACCCCATCTTAGAAAGGAGGAATCAGAGGGGGAAGGAGATTCAGCCACAGCTGACAGAGGTCCTGGCCTCCTTCTGTTTGTCCCAGGGACAATGTATGTCCATATCTGCATTTGTCCTGGCTTCTCACTCTCGCTCTGTCTCTCTTTCTCTCTCTCTCTCACACACACAGACACGCGCACACACACACACACACACGCGTCTTCCAGTGGCTTCTGGAAAAAAGAATAAGCCCCAGAGTGAGGAGCTACCAGCTACCAGCTGAATGCTTGGGCACTTGAATTTCAATCTGTTTCTGGGCTGTGCTGCTTTAGACCAGTGGCTCCGGAGCTGGGCTGGGTCCCCTGAACCTGTGGACATCTGGCAGCCTAATGCTGGGCTGAGTCCCAGGCATGAGGGAGGCCAGAAGGATAGGGCAGATTGGGTGAGAGGGGAGATAGTGGAGAGCCAACAAGGACGGGGAGGGCTGAAGCCAGAGGCCCCAGATGGGCCAGCTTGGCAAAGGAGGGCCTGTGATGCAATCCGCCGGCGGGCTGGGGCTGGAGAGGGACTGTTCTTGAAGAGCCTCAGGCCTGTTCTATTTATTCTGGCTCCCTTGGTGTTGGAATTGATTTCCCTGAGGGGTCTCCTTAGCCCTGGAAACCTCCCCCAGGGGCTTGGCTGGTAAAGCTGCTGAAGTCTGGAGGGGAAGATACAAGCTGAGTAGGGCAGGGACAGCTGGCCGGGCCGGGCTGGTAGCTGCCCTGGCAATGCGGGCTTGGCGTCTTGTTTGTGAAATGGGTCCCTTAGGCGGCCTCCCCCGGGAGCCCCAGCTCTTCACAGACCAGCTGCTCCCCGCTGCCGGCTGGTGCAATCAGAGTCAGAAGCAGAGCCATAGTGGGCAAGAGCCCACTTGGAGGTTCCCAGCGTAGAGCTGGTGCGCGTGGACACTGTTAGTGAACTGGGGGGTTGGGGGTGGGAGCAAAGGGAGGGGTGGGGGACATTTTCCAGGGCCTACCCCAGATGGCTCAAGCAGCTGTTCCCTGAGAACCTCATATCCTGACATCACGCCACGCCCAACTGAGAGGTATACAGACCCCTAGAGGTTCATTAACAGGGTTCAGAGAAAGCTGTCCTCTGACAACTTTCATCTCGGTTCCCAGTGTCAGACCCTGTTGATTTTAATGGGCCAAGGCCCAATCGTTTTGATAAATCCTACGATTACCTTATAAACATCATAGGTATGCTGCATGGTACCTGTTGTGTCGTTTATAGAAACACTGAATATACGTCACGTATTTTGTGACCCTATTTCAACGTGTCTTTCGTTTTGATACTGCAGGACCCCTCATGCAGCCGCCCGAGGCCAGTTGCCCAGGTTTCCATCCATCTCTGAGAGGTGCTGCTGTTGTGAATTTCCTCCCCATTCCCGAAACCAGGGACAAACAAACGAGCAGTGGCCCGTGCTCTGGAAGAGCCTGCCTGGGCCCTGCAGTCTGGCCCTGAGTGGTCCCCAGTGTTGTGTAGGCTCAGAGACAACTTCCACCTGGTCACTGGGTTTCAGAGGGCGAGGATGGGAGCCTGGGCAGAGCCATCCTCAGCCCTTTGTGGCTTCTGTTGTTATTTTCAAAACCCTCAGGGTCCACATAGATAAGGCGCAGGACTCAGTCCCTGTGAGAGGCTTTGAGCACCCGCTGCATCACCTGGGCCACTTGGAGGTGAATAGGAGCCCAGAAGAGTCTAGACAGATCCCCCCCACCTGGAGACATATATATATATATTTCTTACAAGGGAGAAAAGGTGTCTATCACATTGTTTTCTTCTTATATCTTTATTTATTTATTTAGTTATTTTTTTAAAGATAGGGTCTGGCTCTGTTGCCCAGGCTGGAGTGCAGTGGTGCGATCATAGCTCACTGCAGCCTTGGACTTCCTGGGCCCAAGCCATCTTCCTGCCTCAGCCTCCCAAGTAGCTGGGAGTACAGGCGTGCACCACCACACCTGGCTAATTTTTAAATTTTTAGTAGAGCGGAGGGTTGTGGGGGGTCTCACTGTGTTGCGCAAGCTGATCTCGAACTTCCGGCTTCAAGTGATCCTCCTGCCTCGGCCTCCCAACGTGCTGGATTATAGGCCTGAGCCACTGTGCCTGGCCTCCCTTCTTATATCTTTATTGTTTTGCTGACTACACAGAAAACAGATACTCTTGTAAAATTTTCAAGTGCTACAGAAATTAACTTAGAAAGTAAAAGAAAATCCCCTTTCATGTGGCTCATCCACTCTTCAGAGAGAACCGCTATTATTCAGTTGTATTTTTCTAAATATCCTGCAACATACATACGTCATTCATAATAAAAATGGGGTTATATCATAATAGTGTTCTGCTTCAGTTTTAAACAGTATCTTAATAATACATCTTGGACATTTTTCCATGTCACTACAAAAGCTTCACTTTGCCCTATCATACTCCATCATAGAGATGACCATATTTATTTTTCTGTCCCCCAGTGAAGCAAATACCCCCATGCCCATTGAAATTGTTAGTAATTCCAAAGAACACTGTAATAGACATGCTTGTTCGTATAACTTTTTGCGCACATACGAGTATATCTATGTAGGTTAGATTCTTGGAAGGGAGTAGGATGTTCAACTTGGCCCCATGAATGTCCGCTTGTCCCTGGAAGAGAACTCATCTTATCTCTACACTCTTAGTTTCTTTCAAAGGGGTAGCAAAAGCTAAGGCACTTCTCTTTGGAGCTACAACTTTGCTGCTTGCAGATGGTCAGTAAAATAGGAGCCTGCTGGCCTGTCTAATCAGAACCACAAATAAAGGACAGTGTGAACTCTGAACTGGGCATCCCTCGGCCACCTGGGTCCTTTAGAGGGGGAAAGTTTCTGATGCAGAAGCGTTCAGGAAGCAACAGGGCAATGGGCTCAGATACATAAGGCCCTGTCGGGGCCACTCAGAGCACGGAGGTGATGTGTGAAGAGCCCTAGACCCCACTAGGGTCATTGGGTGGGCTTGGCTGTGATCTTCCCTACCTCAGCCTTTCAGAGACAATGTTGGAACCCTCCCAAATGCATGCCCTTGGCTGACTCCTGAGGCAGAGTTGGTGGAATGGTATTGTGGACTAGGAGACCAGATTCCTGGTTTCCCCTTCACCTCTTCCTGCTTTGCTGTGTGATCTTGTGAAAAGAATTTTGCCTCTTTGAGTCCTAGTTTCTCACTCTCCAAACACACACGTCTTCCTTTCTCTACCACAAGGCTAATAAGAATTTTGAAAATAATCCAGCTCTTAAGGGTGATGGTGGCTTTTTCCGTTTTGAAATGGGCTAAGGGTCCTCCTGCCCCCATCCTCCCTCTCATTGGGATTCAGCTGCCTCCTAAGATCTCTTCGTCTTTGTTTACTACCAGCCAGCATCCAGAAGGGGTGGGGAGGTGGTTCCCACTCTCGGGGCTGTGGTTAATTGGGCTCCAGCGAGCTCACTCCAGGGACCTGGAGAGCTGCAAGGGAGAGTTCTCTCAGGCGTTTTTAAGATTGTGAGTGGTGGGGAGCACTCTTAGAATTGGGGAGAAACCCCATGTTGAAAACAGAAACCAGAATTGGTAGGAGAGAGGCCTAAATAGGGCTGGGAGCACCTCAAGCAGTGCGGTGTTGGGCTCATCTGCAGACTTTGGGTGTTCAGGAGGGGAGGAAGGTCACCCAAAGCCTAATTCTGGATCCTTTTGTGGAATTCCAACTTGGCTGTATACATATTTTCCTAAGTCACCTCTCTCTCATCTCTGGTATTTTAATCCTCATTGCCTTCCTTCTCTGTCGGGTCCATGGCCCCTCCTTGGGACTCCCTTGAGGCTGTGATGCAGAGATGGCAGCGGGAGCCTGATAGACAAGGAAGATGCAAGCATCGAGCTCCCCCTTCAACCCGGCGCAGGAGGGAGCCAGAGGCACAATGACTGTGGGAAGCTTTGAAGATCTTGGGTGTGGTGGTAGCTTAACTACACTCTAGCCAAGCCAAGGACCCCATTTTGGGATCCATGAAACTGCCCATCACCCCCAAGGGTGGGTTGGGGGCTTTTCTTTGGGGGAATGGGAGGGTGACGTGTACCTATCATCATGGAAAAAAACCCTCTTCCAAACCAAGCAGGTGTCCAGGAACCACAGTGGGGGAATAAACGCTGGCCAGGAACCAGTCCCACCAGTAACTTGTTCCATGACCTCAGAAAAGTCAACCCCTGTGTCTATTTCCCCATCTGTATAAGGGGAGTCATGGTCTGCCCGGCAGCCTCACAGCTTGAGAAGGTGCAATTGTGCTTAAGTACAATGTCTCAGATAAACGTAAAGATCTGCATGGTTATAGACAGTGCTCTTGGTTGTCCCTCTGAGAATGGGGGAAAGTAGAACTGTAGAGTCCTCTGTTGATAGCTGACTCATCTACCAGGAAGCCAGTGGTGTAACCTTGGCTGCTTGGTAACTTTCCTTGAATCATGCAAGTCTCTGGTGCAGATAAACTGGCAGGAGCCTCCTTAGGGAACGTGCATGTCATCTGGAATACTAAAAGGCTGCACTTCTCTTAGGAGAGCCCTTTGTACCACGAGAGTTTTATGGCAGGAGCTGGGGATTAGAAATACAACCCCTCCTCAGCCCCATTTTACAGATTTAACAATCTACCCACCTCCGTCAGTAATTCATAGGCAGATCACAGTCCTAACGCAGGTATTCAGATGCCTAGTCCCCTACCCCTTCAGCTTTCTCAGTTGGCTCCAAGGAAACAAAATTTCACCCATTAGCATCCCCAGACATTAACCCCTGCCTCCCCATAGCACTCTGGACAGAGGATCTCTGTTCTGCCACCTCCACACCCTGCCAAGGCAAGGAAGGGAGGAGGGAAGAATGGAGTGAGGCACACCTGACGCCCCTCTGTTTTCCATCCTCCTTGCTCTCAGACCCCAGGATAAACTCCCTGAGCCACCACTCTGTCACCCCACACAGATCTGGGACAGGGGCCTGAATGACAGGTGTCAGAGCCCACAGGACTGAGCCTGGCCTCCTGGGGGGCTGTGCAGTGCAGTGGTTAAGAACTTGTGTTCTGGAGACAGCATCTGTCTTAGCCTTTCCCGTTGGCCTCCCTTTGGGGTCAGCCCCTCCAGGAGCCATTAGCTACCCCAGGGGAGGATAGCTGCAGACACCACAAAATGTCTGAGATGCCAGGACATTTTGAATGCTCATCTTAGCCAGGTCTGTGCGTAGAGAGGGACATCAGATCACTTATTTTTTCAGAGTGACAGAAACAGAGTCTCTAGTGATATCAAAAGCCTCTAAAGGGGGACCACCCTTTATGCCTGAGTCAGACCACCACAGACTCTCGCAATCCCAGTGCTGGGGGCTACCTCCAAAGGTCATTCTGTCCGGCCCTTGCTTTTTGGGGGAGTCAGTGTCAAGACCACGCAGAACAGAGGGTTGGTCACTGAGGCACTTAGGGTGGTGCCTCCCCCTACCCAGAGATGAAGTCACCAAGAGCACCAAGGATTATTACTATGAGGGAACAGGTCTGGGACTGGCACCCCAACGCTGTCCCCACCACACCCACTGCTGCTGTGTTAGGAAACCCACATGCCCATGGCGGCTGGAAAATGGACAAAGGAAGCCTGGGGGGTGCTCAGGGTCCCCAATGCCATTTTATACTCCTGCTCCCAGCCAATCAAGCTGGGGAGGCCAAGTTTCCCTTCAGGATCCCCTAATTTATCCCAGCCTCCAGCAGTGTAAGGGGGCTAACCTGACATTCAACAAAACGGGAAGAGGAGGAAAGAAATGAGTGGGCTTCTGAGACCTGTGGCTGGAGCAGCTGAAGGCAGGGGAGGTGGGGGAGATGGCAGGGGGAACCTGGAGGCCTTCCCAGCCCAGCCACCTCTCTGAGAAAGCTCCCACTTGCTCAGAATAAAGCTGCAAATGCGGGTGGGCTCTGGGTCATCTATGTTAGGGAAGAAAGTTACTGACAGTTGTGCCCAGAGCAGCCGGATGTCTCCCAAACTCGGGAACCCTACCCCAACAGGCTCTGCGACCAGGCCACCTCCTAAGGGCAAACGTACACCTGCCCGCATTCAGCGCCGCCCCCTGCCCCCTTCACCGCAGGTCCCCTGGATGCCAATGGGCACAGAAGTTGGGAGCTTTACTAACCGTCTGCGTCAAAGTGCTTCCAGATTTCCAGGAACTGGGACGCCGTCAGCTCGGCCAGGTGCAGGTAAGGGGGCTGCTGCTGCGGGCCAGCCATGGCGAGCCGCTCGGAGACCTCAGCCTGCACCGCTCCCGCTCCGCGCCGGCTGGGCTCTGGCACTCGCGCTGGGGCTGTGCGCCACGCTGCCCTTATATACGCTCTGGAGCCTGCGCCCGCGCCCGGCTGCCAGCAGGGGGCGCGCTCGCTCAGGGAATCCGGCCGGGGCGCGGCGCGGCGAGGGCGGCAGCACGAGAGGCTGGGCCCGGACTCGTAGGGGGGCCCTTACCTCTGCGCTGAGACCCCTCGGCGCCGGGCCAGGGACACCCGGAGAATTTTCGGTGAAAAAGAGGGAGAGGCTGCCCTTGCCTTCCCTCCCGATCGTCTTGAATACATCCACCACTTCTTATTGCTGGTAGTAGCAATAATAACAGTAGTAACAACACTAATAGTGATACACAAATTTGACAAATATTTAGCACTCGGGCTTCGGAGTTCACTAGGTCTCTGTCGTGCCTCCTCTCTCCTGATCCTTCCACAGCAGGAAGAGCAGGGACCACTTTTCTGATGAGGTATTTGTGACTTGAGATGATTAAGTGACTGGCCCAGCAAATTAGTGGCAGGGCTAGAATTTGAACTCAGCACTCTGTCCACGTCGCACCTGGCTCCTTCATGGGGCCCGGTCTTGCAGAGCAGACAAGAGTTCTCAAGGCTTTAGTGGGGAGCAGCTAGAATCAGCAGTGCCCTGGGAGGATTCCGATGGAAGTGGCGTGGGGGTGGGGGTGGGGGGGTTTCCGCTGTCCGTTTGGGTCCTGGTATATCCGTCCCCTTGGAGTCTCCCTCCACCCCTGGTACCTGCCTCACCCTGGCCGTGCTCTGGAGGGCTTTTAGACATTTGGCCAGGGGATGGCAGAACTAGATCAACCCATACCAGGTCTTAACCACGCCCACCTAGGGACATCGTGGGAATGTGCCTGCTCCAGTGGGCAGAGAACAACGTCCAACTCTATCTTGGGGATGTTCTGAGCTGGTCTCAGAGAAAATAGACGCAGCTACTGAGCGCACACCCTGAGGGCAGGAGACAGGACTCCCCAGCAGGGAGCTGGTCCCCCTCCCCATTCTCTCCTGCGGCCTGAGCCCTTGGGGGTCTGTCCTGGCCTTGTGGTAAGGTAAGACACCTTACCCACAGAGCGACAGCATCATCCCTCCTTTCTCCCCTCTCCTACCACCGAGTGACTGAGACATGAATTGACGCTCATTAACATGTGCTAATAAGTGTTAGCTGAACCACCTTCCAAGAGGAGAGTGAAAGGGAAGGAGGTAAGTGAGAATGAAAAGGAGGCCGCTGCGGGACAGGGGAACCCAGGAGGAGACAGAGAGGGGGTTGTCCCTTGGAGAGAGGGCCAAGCCCAGAGAGAGTCTCAAAAGGGCAACAGAGAATGCAGGTTCCAAAACCACTTGTTCTTTGGCTAGGGTGAATGTGTTTAGAATTTCTTGCAGCAACAGACTAGGAGGGAGAAGTCATCAAAAACTAGCTTTAGAGGTTCCCACGCACCTTGCTGAGAGATTCACAAAAGCCCCTAGGGAGGCAGGATGGCTCACTGGTTAAGAGTAGACCCTCAAGAATCAGGCTGCTTGGGTGCGAATCCCAGAATCAGCTGTGTGACCTTGAGCAAATTACATAACCTGTCTCTGCCTCAGTTTTTCTCTTCTGCAAAATGGGCATGTGGGCATATGCCTCTTAGAATTGTTGGCCAGGTTCGGTGGCTCATGCCTGTAATCCCAGCACTTTGGAAGGCTGAGGCGGGCAGATCACGAGGTTAAGAGATAGAGACCATCCTAGCCAAAATGGTGAAACCCCGTCTCTACTAAAAAAAAACCAAACAACAAAAAACAAAAAACAAAAAAATAAAGTTAGCCAGGCGTGGTGGTGCATGCCTGTAATCCCAGCTGCTTGGGAGGCTGAGGCAGGAGAATTGCTTGAACCTGGGAGGCAGAGAGATTGCAGTGAGCCGAGATCGTGCCACTGCACTCCAGCCTGGGCAACAGAGCGAGACTCTGTCTCAAATAATAATAACAATAATAATAATAAAATTGTTCTGAGGATTAAATGAGTTAGGGCTCCTGCTGCCCTTCATGGAGCCAGTGATCAGTGGTTGGCTTGGCAAGAAATTTCTCAGTCAGCACCCCCTCCCCTGCGGTAGCTAATGGCTCCTGGAGGGGCTGACTCCAAAGGGAGGCCAAACGGAAAGGCTAAGACAGATATTGTCTCTAGAACACAAGTTCTTAACCACTGCGCTGCGCAGCCCCCCGGGGGCCAGGCTCAGCCCTGTGGGCTCTGACACCTGTCATTCAGGCCTCTGTCCTAGATCTGTGTTGGGTGAGAGCTCATCCCTGCTTCTCCAAGAAGCAAAGCCAGTGTCTCCATGCTACTTTGGTTTTCCTGGTGAGGAGTCAAGAGTGAAGCTCCTACTTCCTGCTTTCCAGAGCTGCTGAGATCAGGGGAACACGGTACTGGGTATGACGGTAGTGTGGCCACAGCGACCTTTAAACTCTCTACTGGGACAGTCTTGCAGCGTTCATTTCAGATGCACAGTTGATCTGTTTCTGGGAGGCCCATTCCTGGAGGACTGAGGAGCCCAGGCTGGTGCCTTTGTGCTTTATCTCCAAGTTGAGTCCTGCAGAAACAGCCATGTGTAGCAGTTATAAGATCCTGCCCTGGAGTCAGATAGATATGGGCTCAAAATACTCTTGCTGGTTGTGAGGCCTTGGGCAAAGCTATTGAACCTCTTTGAACGTTAGTAAAAATCAAGGTAATTAGTCTCACAAAGTCAGTGTAAGGACCAAAAAGAATGTAATCAAGGGGTTAGCGAGCAAGAAGCCCAGCAGCTGGAAGTGCTTAATTAACAGGTAGGTATTCTTACCAATGCGAGGATGTGAGGAGGGACTTTTCTTGTTGTTCTGAAATAGTGGCACTTAGGTCACATCTGGAATCGTAGGAATCAGACACCTTGTGTCTTCCTGGCTTGCTCAACCTGCCCGCCACCAGCCACCAAGACCAGGGATTATCAGGGGAGATGTCTGGGTGCCAGAGAGAGGAGCATTGGCCTTCGGGGAGTGCAGCCTTTGTGGCTGTCCTGAAGTCAAGTCTTGTTGGAGGAACCCCCAGAAATCCTCTCCAGGTTGTGGGGGATTTCCGCAGTAAGGAGAAACTGGAGATGCCCCCTGGCTCCAGAGTGGGCTGGGGTGAGCAGTATTCTGGAGTTTGGCCCACATATGAAGATGGACTGGCGCTTGCTTCTGACTCAGAGCTGTCCGAAGGCCTATGAAAGCAGCCTAGACTGCCCTGTCCTGCGTCTAGAAGGAAGATGGGAGCTATCATAGTTCTCGGTAGCCCTTGGGGGTTGCTGCGGCTCCTGGGAAAGGTGCATATAGTTTAAAGTTTGGGGGGGGGGGCCAAAGCCAGATACCTGCTGGTGTTTATGATGTCCTCAGTGTTTAGGAAGCTAGAGCGGAGCTGAAGACTGCTCCAAAAAACCTTCACTCCACTATGCACAGGCCCTCAAACTCCTCAGAGACCAGCAGCGGGAGCCAGAGCCTGGGATGCTCCTACAACCCACAAGGGACCAGAGAGGTAGGAAGATCTCCCGCCCCTCATTTCTCCTTGCAGCTCCCTCTGCCCTACCAGAAGGGGATTGTCTTGGAGCCAGCCACCCCTTCTCTCCAGGCTCAGCTCCAGACCCAAGCCCCTTGTCCAGTTTGCAATGGGAAAGGAGAAGAACTTTGCATTGAAGAAGAGACTGGAGTCTTCGTTGAACTGGTCCAAGTTTCAATAACCGAATGTGTGAGGAGAAACATGGACTCAGGTAAGAAATCATTCAGGGATAGGAAAGAGAGGTTCGATGAGCATATTTTAAAGCAGTGACGGTAAAGACAGAACACTTTTATGAGCACATCTCCATGAATTGAGGCTCTTGTAAGTAATTTCAGATGTCTGGGGTTCTGCTTCCCTTCCAGGACTTCCTCTCAAGTTTTATTATGATAATGATAATGATGATGATGATGACAATGATGGCGATAACCATGAGGATACCTTTAAATGCCTTGACAGAGGGTTTTGATGTGTCTTGCTGTGTTTGGTCGTCACAACTACCCTATCAGATGTGCAATGCAATAGTTTGACCCATTCTAAAGATAGGGAAATCAAGGCTCAGACAGATTAATACCCAACCAAGACCTGGGAGGGATGGGGTGTCAATAACACTTTGTCCCTTCAGTTTCCATGGTATATGAAGTCTTTGTGGACCAGGTGCCAAGCCCCTGGGCACTATGTATAAAGTTCTTCCCGGACCCTGGTCACTGGAGCCACAGGGCCCCTCCGAGTGTTAAGGAGTAATGCCAGGCCCACTGTTTCCAGGATGCCCCCCAGTTCTCTGATGGCTGGTTTTTTCCTCCCTTCACCAGAAGGGCAAATTGGGGACCACCTTCACTTTTGCATCCCCAGCCCACCAGCTCATCCTGAGTGCTGTGATCTGACACCAAGGACTGGCAGGGAGACTTGGCCAACTGTCCCTCTGCCCCAGGACCCTAGAATCACTCCCCTCAAGAAGGGAGGGAGACCTGGTGACTGAAGTGGTGAGATGTCAGAGGAAAAATGACAAACAACTTACTTTCCAGCCAGGATCCACTGGGCTTCGGTAATTGGCTGAGCTCCTCAGAGCACCTGGTGTGGTTTTGGAGCACTTCAAAGGGAAAAAGAAGAAGCCTGACCTGGTACCTCACTATGCCTAGAACTGTTTCTTCCAGATACTGCTTCCTTGGTGTTTATAATGGTCAGGCCTGGCTACCGGAGTGCTGGAGAGCTGGCCTTGCTTCCCAGAAAGGAGGATGAAAGGGATGCAGGAGCCCAGCAGTTTCCATGGAAACGGACTGAGGTGGTGGAGAAAATAGAGAAACCAGAGGAACCCAGAGGTGGAAGCAGAACTTTTGAATAACCCGGTCTGAAGCTTGAGATCTACGGACAGCTCCCTCTGTGCAAAGGATTTGGGTCGCCAGGATAGCAACAGGAGGTGAAATAGCAGTAGCTGGGGGCTGTTGGGTGATCCTCCCTCCGCGAGCAGGGACACAGGGGCTGAGGGCTCAGGCTCCAGAATTCCACAGGCCCCTTTCAGCTCCTGGATCTGCTGTGTATCGGCAGCTCTGCTATGTATTGGTTTTGTAACCCTGGGTAAAATGTCGACCCTCTCTGAGCTTGTATTTCCTCATTGGTAAAATGGGGATAACCCTAGTAACTGCCTGAAAGCCTTTGTGAGCATCAAGACAGGTAATGCATGTTAAGAGTGATGCAAGGCCTGGAACAAAATAAGCATTCAAATGTTATTACAGGGGAGAAAACCGAAGGCAAGTGATGGCGAGTTTAATCCAAATGAGTGCAATCCATCTCCACCCTGGCCAAAGCAACTGGTTCAGGGATAGGCAATGAGACATCATATCCCAGAATGCAAAGGAGCTACTGGGACTCCCTCTCTATTTGCAGATAGTCTGATGTGAAGCTGTGAGGTCTGGAATCATTGCAGCTATCTTGACACCATGAGTGCAGAGCCTGGGGTGAGGGAAATGAGAGAGGGCACAGAGTAGACACTGAAGATGAAGCCAATGTTTCAAAAGACAGAGCAGAGAGACTGCAAGAAATCAGGTCACAAGTGACATCATTTGAACTGCTGGATCAAGCTGAACCTGAAGTACCTTTGGACTTCTCAGTTGCACAAGTCAATATATACCTTTTAGTGTTCAAGCCCATTTATGGTAGGTTTTCTTTCATTTGCAACCAAAAAGGCCTGACTGATAATGCATGAAGAGGACAGTTGTCCTTGTGGGAGCTGGAAACAGGAAACCTTTTGGAACCCAACTTCTCTCTCCCTCTTTCTCTTAGAGCACAGGGCCACTCTTTCATAGATTGTCTGTGTGTGCTCTGTGCCTCTATTTTCTTCTCTCCCTCCCAGCAGGCATCCTTACAACCTTGTCTTTTACAGTCACCAGCTACAACTTGTCCCCAAGACTCCTCTACCTTCCACTTCCCCTGACAATCTTGCTCCAGTTTCCATATTCCAGACTCCTGAGAAAAGAATCTGGTTGGTCTAGCTTATCTTTTCATGTGAAGCCATTCAAATCATTGGCTGCTGTCCTGCCTTGCAAGGCCACCTAGGGTTGGGCATCCATCTCTTAGTCCAATCAGCTGTGGCTGGGGACAAGTCTCAGGAGGGCGGTGGGCAGCACCGAGAGGGGCCTATTTCCCTTAGGGACACCTATGGGCATGGTGGAATTAACTGACACCTCTAGTGTTGGGTGCTCAACACAGAAAACTCAAACAAGCTGTGGAACATGTTTGCTTTAACATTGGGTAAAAAAACATTCGGACCAACGAATTCAAATATAAAAGGGAGAATCTGGGGGAAGGGTGTCATCTAAAACAGGGGTTGGCAAACTTTTTTTTGTAATGGGCCAAATAGGAATTTTTTTTGAGGGGGATGCTTCGTGGGCCTTAGGTTCTCAGTCTCAACTACTCAACCCTGGTATTATAGTGTAAAAGCAGGTAGGTAATATGTAAACAGAGGAATATGACTCTGTTCCAATAATACTTTTAGTAATAATAATAATTTTTAAAAAATGTGGTGGGCCTAATTTGGCCTGTGGGACATAGTTTAGTGACCCTCTTCTAGTAAATGAATTCTAGGTTCTCTCTACCCCTAATGAAACCTATGTAGAAGGATTGTTGTAATGATTCCATAAAATAATCTATGCAAATTACTTAGCACAGTGATTGGCACAGGGTCGATGGTGTTGGCTGTTTTTGTTCTCTTTTTTGTCCAGTGGGCTCTCGGAATAACTGGGTTCCAGATCCACCAACGTGCTTGATTAATCTAGAAGAGTCCCTTCATCTTCTCTGAGCTGAGCTGGAAGCTGATCACGTCCCGCTGTACGGTGAGCTGGGATTTCTAAGGAAAGGAGTTGCAGGAGGAAGAGAAAGGTGCAGGCAAGGAGGACAAAAGGAAATGTAGCGTGCATGAGTCCAGATCCACAGGGCATCCGTGTGAGGCAGGCTTGGCTCTGCCTGGGGGCCTGGCAGGGAGCCCTGGGCTTGATTTGCAAACAAATCTGCTCTATTTCCTGCCAGAACAGGACTTCCAGGTGGCCAGGAATTTGGACTCTTTTACCAAGAATGGGAAAATTGTCCCTAGGGGGTCAGTGTCCCACTTCCAGGATTCCCCAGAATGCAGCAGGGATGTGAGAATAAGGTGCTCAAAGATAAGGGCTGCATTTCATTCACTCATGAATTCGTTACAAATGTTATTCATTCATGCTGTGGAAAAAATATTGATTAGCCAGCTACTTTGTGCCAGGCACTGTACTAGGGCCTAGGGATTCAGTGGTTCGCAAAACAGAAATGGTTCCTCCCTTCAGGAGTTTAAAGTCCAGTGGTGGAGACAGACGTTGATCAAACCACACAACACACATATAAGTGAAAACAGAGTGAGTATCAGGGAGCGACCTTATCTAGCATGGGTAGGAGGCCATCCTGAGAGGGAACTAACCAGGAGGAGGGAGGAGGTGAGCATTCCTGGGTTTAAACCCCGTGCACCAAGACTCCACGCTGGTGGAGCTGTAAGAAAGCCAGAGGGATGGGAGAGCAGCGGGACGAAGGGGTGCATGGTGGAGGTGACCCTGGAGAGGCTGGCAGGGCCAGACCCTAGAGCACTGGGAGGTATCAAAGGGCTTTCTGCCAGCAACAAACATAACCAGGATTATGGTCTCCCTCTGGCTCCTGTGTAGCGGGTGACTAGAAAGGAGGCCAAGTGGATACAGGGAAACCTGTCAGGTGACTCCTGCGACTGCCCGGGAAAGACGGCCGTACCTGGGCCTCCAGAGGGGCAGTGGTCATGGAGCAAAGTGGTCAGGAACTATGTAGGCAGAAAATAGGATCTGACCATGAGTTGGATATGGACGGTGAGGAAGAGAGAGATTCACTCTTGGTATTGGCACCTGGGAGAAAAGCAGACACTAACTGAGATGGGGAGTGCTGGCAGAGGACTAGATTTGAGAAGGATACACTCTGCATTTGTTGGAAGTGTTGTTTGAGTTGTCTTTGAATCAATCTACTGTGGACAAATGTTTGTATCCCTTCAAAATTCAGATGTTGAAAGCCTAACCCCTGATACAATGGTATTCAGAGTGGGGTCTTTGGGGCATGATTAGATCATGAGGGTGGAGCCTTCATGAATAGGCTTAAGGCCCTTATAAAAAGAGGAAGAGGCCGGGCTTGGTGACTCATGCCTGTAATCCTAGCACTTTGGGAGGCAGAGGTGGGCGGATCACAAGGTCTGGAGTTCAAGACCAGCCTGGCCAACATGGTGAAACCCCATCTCTACTAAAAATACAAAAATTAGCTGGGCTTGGTGGCGGGCGCCTATAGTCCCAGCTACTCAGGAGGCTGAGGCATGAGAATCACATAAACCGGGGAGGCGATGGTTACAGTGAGCCACTGCTCTCAAACCTGGCCACAGAGCTAGACTCCGTCTCAAAAAAAAAAAAAAAAAAAATAGGAAGAGACACAGGATCTCTTTCTGTGCCCTCTGGCATATGAGGATACAAGAAGATGGTCATCTGCAAACTAGGAGGTGGGTATTCACCAGACACTGGATCTGCTGGCACCTTGAACCTGGACTTCCCAGCCTCCAAAATTGAGGGAAATAAGTTTATGTTGTTTAAGCTACCCAGCGTATGGTATATTTGTTATAGAAGTCTGAGCTGACTACAACATCATCTAAGGGAAGGCATAGACCAGGTAGGGGGATTTAGGGACCCAGAATTTGGAGGAGAGGTCTGGGCTAGAGAGGTAAATTTGGGAACCCCTGGGTGTTGAAACTGCACCGGGCCTGGCCTTACACACTTGGCTGGTGTGTACCTCGGGGGTCCTCCGGCGCTGTCTCCAAGCCTGTTTCCCACTGCTCCCACGCCCAGTAGCCACTCAGGGCAGAGGCAATGGTTCCAAGGTTGAAGGTGTCCGTGGCTTTGCTCTTCAAGTTTCAGATCCATGAGTTTCACTGAAAGAGAAGGTAGTTCCTTCTAAGATGGACATGTTGGCTAGAACCATAAATGGGTAAGTTTAAGATATTTCTTCACCCCATTCCCCCCTTCCCTTGAAGAAGATCAGATCAATTACAGGAAAACAAATGAACGATATTTTCTTTGCACATCTATCGGAGAGAATCTGTGACCCTATTGTGCTCAGTCTTATTTGTCTCCCTGGCTAGAATGGAGGTAGGGCCTTGTCTACCTTGTCTGTTTTGCTCATCACTTTTCTTCTCAGCTTGCAACATCATTCATGGGCCATATGCACTCAAGGGATCATTGTTTTGTTTGTTTTGTTTTTGTTTGTTTGTTTTTGTTTCGTTCTGTTTTTTGAGATGGAGTCTTGCTTTGTTGCCAGGCTAGAGTGCAGTGATGCGATATTGGCTCACTGCAACCTCCACCTCCTGGGTTCAAGTGATCCTCTTGCCTCAGCCTCCCAAGTAGCTGGGAGGTTTGTGCCACTATGCCCAGCTAATTTTTTGTATTTTTAGAAGGGATGGGGTTTCACCATGTTGGCCAGGATGGTCTTGATCTCTTGACCTCGTGATCCGTCCACCTCAGCCTCCCACAGTGCTGGGATTACAGGCATGAGCCACCGCGCCCAACCAGGATAATTGTTGAATGAATGAAAGACTGAATGAAGATCAGAGGAGTGGAAAAGGATGTTTCTGTGTATAGAGTCAAGACCCCTCTGGAAGCTCTAGAAATGACCCCTTGCACGCACTGGGACAGCTCAGCTCCTGGCAAGGAAGTCCCAGGCAGCAAGCCCACTTGGGCTGCTGTCCTGAAGGCAGCTGCTCGCCCTGCTGGGGGCCGCAGCACCGTCTGGTCAGGAGGAGCTGCCTGCCTCATAGCTGCTCCCTGAGCTGCCTTCCTGAGCACGTCAGTGGGAATCCCCTCACAGGCAGGCCACAGGAGGGGGCAAGTGGTGAGCAGGCCGAGGCTGGAAGAAGCCAAACTAGGGTGCTTCCTGGAGTCTGCAGATCAGCTGTCATTGCCGATGGTCTGATACAAGAGCCAGAAGCCTGGGTGCAGCCCAGCCCACCAGGTAGAAGATCAAGAGGGAAGAGAGGAAGACGGAGGTGGAGGGTAGGAAAGAGAAAGGCATGTGATTTTCGAGGGATTGCAGAGCCAGTTAGTGATACCTGGGCCTCCTGGGTCTCCCACTCATAGTAGATGCCAATGGCACCTGCCAAGATCCCCTCTGACAATCGTGCACCATTCCCTGGCTGCTGTGGGTGTTGGGTGCCAAGGCTCAGACCTGGACCATTCTCTGGAGAATTGTCACCTTGCACAGAGGTGCTCCTCCCACCCCAACCATGGGACAATCCATAGCCAATGACTGATATATAAGAGGTATAGAGGCTGGGTGCCTTGCCTTGAGGTGGGAAAGCCCTGCAGTACCATTCATGCCCCAGAGCTCCCCATGGGATCCAGCTGGGGCCAGACTTCAGCAGAACCTGCACCTCCACTTCTTCCTTGCCCAGCCTTCTCCTCTGGCTCTTTACATGCTTTAGAGCCCTTCTGTGATAACACACCTGCACAAGCCTTTTCCAACAGACACAAGACATGCTCTCAGGCTACAATTTGTCTCTCACTACTTGTTGAAGCCCCAACCCTTTGTTTAGGACCCAAGTTTCTGAAGCTTCCAGAAACGTGCATTTTCACATACAGGCAAGTGCCCCTACATCTCTCCATATCAGTGACGTGCCAACAAAGCATTCTCACACCACCATTTATCCACGGTATGAACTTGGACTAACACTTTGACTTCTCAAAGTTTCTATTTCTGCATCCAAAGACCTGGAATCCTAATACAATCTTGCAGAGTGGCTGTGAGACAGGGAGAGGCGAGGGCACCAGGTGACAAAGAACCTGGCTTTAGAGTCACACAGACCCGCCCAGCTCTGTGACCTTGGGTGTTGTGAGCTTCTCTGGCCTCCGTTATCTCATCCATGAAATGAAGTTAATAATAGCACTGGAGCCGTAGGTGCCTGAGCGCACTAGTTGCATGCAAAGCACTTCACACGGAGCCTGGCCCACTTAGTGAATACGAGCCAGAGAGCTTAGCTCTCACCCAGCACAGACTAAGTACTCAGTAAGAAGTCAGTATTGTTATTTTTATTAATGGGAATGATATGTGTAAAGTCAGGTGGTAATAATGACAATAAATACCCTTTGGATTCGTGAGAGGTGCCTGAAGAGTGGCCCGAAAGTGTGGCAGATGGACCTGATGAGGCCTGATGCATGGGATGTGGGCTGGGGAGTGGCAGGCAGACGGAGCCCACCTGGGCTCACTTCTCAGTCAACTGGCGTGAACCCTGCAGCCACTGTTCTGTGGCAGCCCGGCGCCGGTGGCTCACCTGCACGCCAGCCATTTGTCTCCCTGTCATCACCTCCACACTTGAAAGCAGATCCTCAGGGATCATAGACAAAGCACACAGAACAATGAGCCACTTTTTTTCCCTCTAGGCCTGGAGAAAGGGAGGCGAGGATGGCACCCAGCAAAGAAAGACTGAGGGCTTGTCCTTGGGGAGAGGGCATCTCAACACGATGGGAAAGGGGTCAGGGCTCACAGGCAGATCCAGCCACCTCGTGTGTGTGTGTGTGTGTGTGTGTGTGTGTGTGTGTGTGTGTGTGTGTGGTCTGCAAGCTAAGAATGGCTTTTGCATTTGTAAATGGCTGGAAAAAATCAAAAGAGGAATAATACTTTGTGAACATTATATGACATCCAAATTGCAGTGTCCATAAATAAAGTTATTTTGGAACGCAACCGCCCTCATCCCTTTGCTTATTGTTTCTGGCCACTTTTGTGCTACAATGGCAGGGCTGAGTGGTTGTGACAAACTCTATGGCCTGCAAAGCTGAAAGCATTCGCTATCTGGCCATTTTCAGATGAAGTTTGCTGACTCCTGACTAAGAGCATTGGGCTGACCAAGATTGGGTGGAAAGGAAAGTCACATCCCTCCTGCCTACAGTCCCCTCTCTCCCCACCCCTGCCAAAAATGCCCTCCCTTTTCAGTAAGCTTTCTTCTCAGATCGTTGGTATTTTCTTAACACCTGGCTGATGCAGAGGGAAGGATCTGATTAATAAATTCACACTAAGGTGTTGGTGACTTCATGTATTGCAACCTCCTTCTCCCAGGAGGTTGGACTATAGGAATAAATCTTTCAGTGGTGGCATTTGAGGAAGTGTGGAACGTGTCTGACTGTATGTGTGTGCATGCACATGTGCAACACACACACACACACACACAGATTTGTAATTATAAAGGGTGGACGCTTGGATGATTCAGGGCCCAGGACTGAAGGAAATAGAGAAATAGATTCTTTGGGGGATGAACCATCTGGGAATGGGTAGTATGCACACCACATTATTGACTCCCAGAACCTCTAAGGGCAGGTTAGAAAAGGTGCCTCCCTTCTTGATGTGAACTCTAAGCTTCTGTGGGCCGGGCATGGGAGCTCGTGTCCATAATCCCAGCACTTTGGAAGGCCGAGGCAAGGGCATCCCTTGAGGGCAGGAGTTAAAGACCAGCCTAGGCAACATAGCAAGACTCCAACTTTACACAAAATGCTTTTTAAATGAACTAGGCGTGGTGGCGCACACCCACAGTCACAGCCACTCAGGAGGCTAAGACAGAGGATCGCTTGAGCCCGGGGGTTCGAGGCTGCAGTGAGCTATGATTGTGCCACTGCACTCCAACCTGGGCAACAGAATGAGACCCTGTCTCTAAAAAAAAAAAAATCAAAAACCAAAAAAACCAAATAGGGTGATGAGTACACAAAAAGGCAAACTTTACCACTATGCAATATATCCATGTATCCCTAAATCCATAAAAATGCACAATTAAAAAAATAACAAATCAATCAACCTCTAGTACAAGTCTCCTTTGATAGCACTGGGAGGTCTGGGAATCTGTGAACAAGTCATGACAATGGGGGTACTGTTCCCCCAAGGAGGTGGCCAGGAGGCCAGCACCCCTTGGCTTGGCCCAGAGGACAGGTGACAGCTGGCTTTGTGCCCTTGCTGGCCTCGATGCTCGCTGTGCGGGCCTTTGGTGCCCTGGGTGCCAGCTGCTTGCCTTTCCCCAGCGGTGCACCTTTGTCCTCTTCCCTCTACTGCCTGCATCTGAAGGTCAGTCACAGCCGGAGAGCGGGGCCTGGTCAGCCTGGCTACCGCTGTTCAGCATCGCACAGACTGCGGCATCAGCCATTCTTCCTACAGGGCTTAATTGGCTGGACAGCTGCAGTAGGCTCTCACTCCAGCCTGCCACCTCCAGCCTCTGTTCTCTAAATTGTGCTCTCAACCAAAACCAGGACGAGCATTCCAAAATGCCAGCCTCACTGCAGAACTCCTCGTTTAGAATCTTCATTGGCTCTCCATCCCCGAGGGTGTCCCCTCCTCCCGCCCGGCCTCATCTCCCCTTACCACCCCTCTCAGTCTTCACTCCACCTACACCGAACTCCTCGAGGCTGCTGGAATGTGTCCGTTGTTCCCCACCGCCTAGCTTTTGTGTTGCTGTGACCTGTGTTGGAAAAAGCTCTTTCCCCAACTTGGCAACTCCCACCCCTCTTTCAAGATTCCCCAGAGCCTCCTTCTCTGACCTCCCTGATAGGATGACTGACGAGGGCTCTGTTAGAAGTTCCTGCTAGTTACATGCTAGATTCCCTATGACCCCTGTGTTTCCCAAACTCAGTGCACGACCAGCTTCCAGACACATCCAGCTTCCTCTGAGTGCTTTCTGTGGGGCTGGTGCTGGGCTGAGTACTTTGTCTGTGTGATCTCATTTCATTCTCAGCTGCAAAGTGGCCTCAGATACTTCCCACCCCTAAGGTTGTGGCAAGGAGTAAACATGGAAATGTATGTTGGCCCAAGGCCTTGTCCCTGTAAAAGCGTTCTAAATTGGAGCAGTTATTAACAGCTGAGGCCAACCCATGAGCGCTCTGCCCGGATCCCCTGCATTCCCCGTTACACATTCTGGGCCTCCCCGCTGAGCTTCTGTGGCTTTTGCTCCTCCCAGCTCACACCTGCTGCCTCTTCAGGGCCTGCCTGAGTCAATTCACCTGTCCCAGACCCAGAAGGTCTCCCACAGGAGCAGGCTGGGGTGGGACGTTGCCTGACATCACACCGTTGGTGGTCTCTTTTCCTTCACTGTCCTGCTTCCCTTGCTTTCTCCTTGGCTTCTCCTGGTCGCACTTGCTTGGTAAGTCGTTTATACCCAAATTCTTATCTCAAGCTCTGCTTCTGAGGGTCTGAGCTAAGGCAGGGTTGGCAAACTTCTTTGGTAAAGGGCCGGATAATATTCTAGACCTGGCACTGTGGCTCACACCTGTAATCCCCAGACTTTGGGAGGCCGAGGCAGGCAGATCGCTTGAGCCCAGGAATTCGAGACCAGCCTGGGCAACATGGCAAAACCGTCTCTACTAAAAAATACAAAAATTAGCTGGGTGTTTTGGCACATGTCTGTAATCCCAACTACTTGGGAGGCTGAGGCTGACCTCTTAAGCCCAAGAGGTCAAGGCTGCAGTGAGTCATGAATGTGCCCTGCACTCTAGGCTGGGCAACAGCGTGAGACCCTCAGTCTCTCTCTCTCTGTCTCTCTCTCTCTCTCTCCTCTCTCACTCACTCCATACACACACACACACACACACACACACACACACAAACATTTATGTGTGTATATATATATATTCTAGGCTTTGTGGGCCATGTAGTCTCTGTCACAACTACTCAACTCTGTAGCGCAGAAGCAGCCATAGGTAATACGTAAATGAATCTGCATGACTGTGTTCCAATAAAACTTTATTTATAGAAACAAGAGGTGGGCCAGATTGAGTCTGAGGGCCATAGTTTGTTGACCTTTGACTGAAGACAACACCCCTGGAAGCTTAGTGCTCTAAAGGTGAAATACCCCACGCAAGGTCACACACTGGTGAGCAGCAGGGCCAGCAGATTGGCTCTGAAGCTCCTCTGCTGAAATGCCCCCTGCAGCAGGGGTTTAGTACGCTCTGGTCAGTGAGTGGCTCCAGGTGTCTCCAAGGATGAAAGAAACAATGCTGCAGGTGAGAAAGTTCTGACTGGCTTAATTAGAAGGAAGGGTAGCAAATATATGACGGGGTGAACGCATCTTCCCCTAAAGCTCTGGGTGATTTCCACTAAATTATTAAATGGTTCATTTGCCTTCCTAGAGCACTGGGTGGACTGAGAAGAACTCCTGGAATCCTTTATGAAACCACATGTGTTGGAAAGATTTTAAAAATAGCACCAGGCCCTTTGACAAGTCTAGCGCTAATTACCCTGAAGCTCTGGCACCCCTGCTGATGTGCCACCGAAGCTTCTGCTGCGATCCTGCACCCTCCCAAACCCCAGCTTTGCATCGCGAAGTCCTTGTTGAGAAGGGAGGTGAGACTACCAGTATGTCCTAAATTTTCCTGCTCTGGCCAGGGACCTGCCTCATTATAGGGGTCTCCAACCTGAGTGGGACTTTAATGGTAATGTGCAGAACCTCATTTTCTGCACACAGTGGAGTGTAGGATGGGGACGTAGAGCAGCTCAGGTCCCCTGTGCCCAGTGGCCGGCCAACCTGGAAAGCTTTCTGGTGAACTGTGTGTGTGCACGTGTGTGTGTGTGTGCCTATGTGCCTGCAAACTTTTTCTTTGCAAAAATCTTTTTTTTTTTTTTTTGAGACAGATTCTTGCTCTGTCACCCAGGCTGGAATGCAGTGACGTGATCATGGCTCACTGCAGCCTCAACCACCCAGGCTCAAACAATCCTCCTGCCTCAGCCTCCCAAGTAGCTGGGATTACAGGCCTTTGCCACCATGCCTAGCTAAGTTTTTCATATTTTCTGTAGAGAGGGGGTTTTGCCATGTTGCCCAGGCTGGGCAAAAATAATTTATATTCATTGTAGTAAATATTGCTAAGCAAAACCAAGACACAACTCCCACAACCCCACTCCTTGGGTTAGCCATTATTAACATTTTGGTTTATTTTTTTCCAGTCTTTTGCCTCTGCATACATTTACATATTATTTATTACAAAAAATGAGATTCTACTATATGTATTGCTTAGTTTCAGTGACATATTTTGACCATCTTTCCTTGTCGTTGCACTCTTCTACAATGTCTTTAAAAATGACCAGGCATGATTCATCTTTTGCATGCGTGTATTATAACTTTATTTTCCAGTTGCCTATTATTAAGGAGAAGCTGTTGTCTAGTCATTTTGCTATTACAAAGTAGCTAAATCTTTGTTCAAGTTCTTGATGATCTTCTTACATTTTTAGGTGTGGAGTTGCTGGGATTTAGGGGAACTTTGGGGGAGGTTGGAATCTTATTACTCTGTTTTAAATTATCCATAGCTCCTTGGCACAGACACGCTAAAGAAATAATTAGAGGCACATGATTAAAGATTGAGTGGCTGGGTTTGAATCCCAGCTCTGCCTGGCAAAGGTTTGGGACCCTGGGCATATTCCTTAACCTTGGTTTCTTCATCTGTAATGTGGGAACAACAGTATCCCACTCTGTCGTGTTGCTATGAGGTTGATGTGACTGCCTGGTCCCCCTCCTACCTGGTCCTCCAGCTCTCACCTTGTCCCTGCTCCCCAGCCTCACTGATGGAACATGGCAGTAGCTTGTCTGCCACAGGAACTTTGCACTTGCTGTTCCCACAGTGTGACACCTTCTTCCTCCAGATTCCGCGTGGCTCTCTCCCTCCCCTCACCCAGGTCTCAGCTCAGATGATCCCCTTTGGACCCTCTTCCCTTGCCATCATTCTCTGTTACTTTACTGAGTTTTATTTTTCTTAGACTACTTATAACCTCTTGTCATCTTACATATCTATTTGGTTTTGTCTATCCCCCCACTTCCCAAGAATATAAGTTCCTCGAGGACAAGGAGTTTATTTTTTTCTAGGGCCATGTCACCAGTATCTGAATTATATTGCCTATTGCATAGAAGGTGCTCAAACATGACTTTAATTTTTTTCCCTGGAGCTACTAAATACTAAATATCTGCTTCATTTTCTCTGTACCTATTGCTAATACTTTCCACACTCATAAAGACTCTATCAGTATAATTTCCTACAACGTTAAATTTGGTAGTTGGATTCTCCCCCTCCATCCCCATCCAGAGACCCCTGTTAAAGGAGAAGTTTAGTTACTCTTTAAGCTGGCTACAAAGCCATCGTTCTCTGATTTTTTTCTTTCTC
>NW_012101698.1:4526240-4530977 GCF_000951045.1 Mandrillus leucophaeus
CAGGTACTTGGCACCGCTTCAGATGTAGAGCATCAGAGTATCTGCAGGTTGGGGCTGCCCCTGTGCCCGGCCCTAAGTTTCTTTCTTTCTTTCTTTCTTTCTTTCTTTTTTTTTTTTTTTGAGACAGGATCTCATTCTGTCACCCAGGCTGGAGTGCAGTGGTGCAGTCATTGGCTCACTGCAGCCTCAACCTCCTAGGCTCAAGTGATCCTCCCACCTCAACCTCCCGAGTAGCTGGAACTACAGGCATGCACCACTATGCCTGGCTAATTTTTAATTTTTTGTAGACACAGGGTTTCACCATGTTGCCCAGGCTATCTTCAAACTTCTGGGCTCAAGCAGTCCTTCCCATTTCAGCTTCCCAAATTGCTGGGATTAAAGGTGTTAGCCACTATGCCCATCCTCAAACATGATGTCAGAAATGAATGGATTTTGCATGGGAAGTACTGAGCACAGTGCCACTTTTGGGTTCATGTGCAATAAACTGTTATTCACCCCCTAGAAGGGTTGGATGGAATGATCTGGAAGTTGCCTCGGCTTGATCCTGTAGATTTAGGCAGCAGAGATGCTCTGAGCAGACAGAAGGTAGGAGAGGGAGGACGTCCTGTTTGATTGCTTCTCCAGCTCGTGGTTGAACAGGCAGTGGGGGGCTGTGGCCACAGTGCCCCCGCTTTACTCTCTTAGCTCCTTTCTTCTTGAGGATACTACCCTTCTCCCTCAAAACACAGAACTTCCTCTTAGCTAGTTCTCAACTAATCTCTTCCTGGGCTATTCCACTTTAAATGGAAGCCAGGCAACCAAATGCCTGCAGAGAAGCAAAGGACCTTCCTTTTTCTGTCCCCACATTCTGCTTGAGCTGCAATTCTTCTTGTCTTTACCTTCATCATTCATTCTGAGCCAGTGACTGAGCTACTCTTTTTTTTTTTTTTTTTCCTGAGACGGAGTCTTGCTCTATTGCCCAGGCTGGAGTGCAATGATGCAATCTCGGCTCACTGCAACCTCCGCCTCCTGGCTTCAAGTGATTCTCCTGCCTCAGCCCCCTGAGTAGCTGTGATTTCAGGCGTGAGCCACCACTAATTAACCTGGCTAATTTTTGTGTTTTTAGTGGAGACGGGTTTTTACCATGTTGGTCAGGCTGGTCTCGAACTCCTTACCTGGTGATTCGCCTGCCTTGGCCTCCAAAGTGCTGGGATTACAGGAGTGAGCCACCGTGCCCGGCCGACTGAGCTAGTCTTGAGGTGTCTTGGGTGGAATGCTCTTCTCCCTGTTGGGCTTTTTCATGTGTGTCTTTGCCCGGGGCCCTTTCATCCTTCCTATGCACTCGCCACACCATCCCAGCTACACCAGCTCAGCCCTCAAGACTCAGGTTTCACCTGGAAAACACCCTTGACCCCATGCCTGGGCAGGTGCCTCTGCAGTCCCCGCATGTCTGCTGTCATGGTTTTTATTTTCTTCTCCTTAGTATTTAAATCACACTGGGTTGCCATTCTCTGCTTTTTTAATCAACTTCCTCATCAAAATTGCCTTGGTGACCACAGGAACGCAGCGTTATTCACCATTTAACCTCAGTACCTTGCTCAACACAGAGAAGGTGCTTGATGTTATCTAGTGAATGAATGGATGATGATGACATAGGCCCTACAACTGTCAGCGGGAACACATTCTGGGTGGGATGCCTGTTCACAGTGCATTGGTGCCAGGACCTGGAGTCTCTCCCTCTCAGACCAGGTGCTCTCCGTGGTTTCTGGATAAAGCATCCTTTGTGTCTGCTGGAGTGACATCTTCTGCTCGGCGACCAGACCCCGTCAGATTCAAATGTTTTCAGCCACTTTCTATAAATGGGAATGTTTTGATTGGACAGCAGCTGCCATGGTAACTGGTTGATTTTTAGAATGTGGGGACCGGGGACAGATCGGAGACCAGGTATCTTTGAAGAGGCTCTTTTTGAATTATTCTGGTGTTTAGAAGCTCATCAATGAGAACTGACTTTGCACAAGTGCTCCATGATGCCAACGCTCGGTGCTTTCCTCTCTCTCTGGACAGGGGTCTGAAGCGCTTTCGTGGGTCATATTTGTGATATTTCCAGCTTATCCTCTTGATCCCAGGTTGTTTGAGGCTCAAATGAGGCAGGCTGAGATTTTCTTTGGTATACCAAGGTGATAAGATTGGCAAGGAGGTACAGAAAAACAAGGAGAGGAAGGTCACTTTCACCTTTAATATTTTGCTCCAAACATCCAAATGACCCTCCAGACTCCCCATCTGGAGCTTTACTAAGTGGCAGGACAATGCTTTTGAAGCCCTAACTAATGTTATTTCCCCGGTGGAATTTATTTTCCCCATTCAGAGTGTATGGCTATGTGGTCAACATTTCTGCAGCACATACAGCTGTGCATACCCGTACTGCTGTTCAGGTCGTGCACTGAATAAGTCCACCCAGGCTTTGTGCACAATACTCCCTGGAATTGCACAACATGGTAGCCCTGGTAAGGGATGTAGTAACAAAGCAAAAGGGTGATGCTTCCAAAATTTTGCATACAAAATCCTGGCCTTAGGGGGAACAAAAGGAACTGGTAGCATAGATTATTGGTAACATTATTATTATTGTTATCATTATGCCATCTGCTAACAGATATAAATATAAATAACATATAATAAAAAGGATGAGAGATATTGGCTAATTAAGAACAAGGATACTTTAGCCCAGTCTACATAAAGATTCCTTGGGCTGTAGAAAGGAGAAGCAACAAGTGTATAGAAGTTAGTGGTTCACTGAGAAGATGATCCTGCATCTTTGCTCCCGGGGTCAAATCCAGGTTAGGGCAGGTGGATATGGCAGAAATCCTCAGGTCAGTTTATGGAATGTAAGAGTCACAGCAACTCATTTCCCATTTCTGAGTGGAGCTCCAGAAAAAGAAAGGGTTGTATAGTAAATCCAATCTAAACAGCCAGGGCCTCTGAGGGTGTAGCCCCGTGGGATGACTTCAGTGCTATGGATATGGCATCAGAGCTGGCCAGGGATCTGTGGAAACTGAACGACCCCATGGCCAGAATGAGCCATGACTTAGCAGCAGCCTTCTGTGAGACCCAGCAGTGAGGGTGGATGAGGTGATGGCTGAATCAGATCTCCCTCTACCCCCACCCCTCAATGCTCCTGGGAACTTAGAAGCATATGTGGGGAAGTGGGGTTGGGGTCATCATTTTGGCCAAGATTTGGCGTCTGTTTTCTGGTGCAGTGAGAAATCAGAACAGATTAAATTGTAGTAAAGAAAAATATGGTCATGTTTCTTGCAGTCCTGAGTCTTGGATGCAAGATTTGCTCCCACAACAACAAGCTGCTTTGACATTCTCCAAAAGAGGCCCGCTTGGGTGTCACTGGCTTAAACTAGTGATTTGTCCACCAGACTGCTGCTCAGAATCACCTAGGAAGCTTTGCCAAAACAGGTACTTGGCACCGCTTCAGATGTAGAGCATCAGAGTATCTGCAGGTTGGGGCTGCCCTGTGATAGCTATTGGATAGATCAGTGCCTGCAAAGTAGCTGGTCGGAATCTTGGCTGAATTTGCTCTGTGCTTTTGTGAAAATTTTTTCCTCTTTTCCTCTTTCCTTATCCATTAAATGGGTAAATCCTATCTCTTTTTGCAAATGACTCTGAACACTCAGAAATTATTCAGAGGAAAGATCTTAAAAGAAACAGCAATGCTGTTCACTTAAAAGCATTTCATGATTACTGTTTAAAAGCAGAAATCTTTCTTTGCCATTTGGAAATGCATTCTTTTTA
Organism: Mandrillus leucophaeus; assembly: GCF_000951045.1. Classification (NCBI taxonomy): domain Eukaryota; kingdom Metazoa; phylum Chordata; class Mammalia; order Primates; family Cercopithecidae; genus Mandrillus; species Mandrillus leucophaeus. Next base: position 4,530,018 of record NW_012101698.1, read on the forward strand.
TTTATATTTTTATATTTTATTTATATTTATTATATGTTATTCATATTTATATCTGTTAGCAGATGATATAATAACAATAATAATAATTTTTGAAAAACTAGTTATCTATCAGGAGAGGGAAGGAACAGGTGGAGGGAACAGGGACAGAGGCTAGACTTCTTGGAATGTACCCTTTTTTTTTTTTTTTTGAGATGGAGTCTCAGCCACCTGAGTAGCTGGGATTACAGGTGTGCACCACCACACCCAGCTAATTTTTGTATTTTAGTAGAGATGAGGTTTCAACATGTTGGTGAGGTTGGTCTCGAACTCCTGACCTCAGGTGATCCACCTGCCTCAGCCGCCCAAAGTCCTGGGATTACAGGAGTGAGCCACTGCGCCTGGCCTGGAATGTACCTTTTCTGCAAATTTGACTTCCATGATTACAAAACATAATTAAAAATGAAAATAATCCCTGAACCCCAAAAGAAATGTGAAACAAGCAAACCTAATTGTGTGTCCAGTTGGAGGCACACAAACAAAGATAATTTCAAATGACTTTTAAAACACAGTAATTTAACTGTGCATATGAAGTGAAATACATTCTGAGGACAAAAGAACGAAAAATCAACTATTGTCAAGTAAAAATATCATTAGAAATAATATTAATATTATTATTCTAAGATTATTTCGGCCAGGCGCGGTGGCTTACGCCTGTAATCCCAGCACTCTGGGAGGCCGAGGCGGGCAGATCATGAGGTCAGGAGATCGAGACCATCCTGGCTAACACAGTGAAACCCCGTCTCTACTAAAAAATACAAAAAATTAGCCTGGTGTAGTGGCGGACGCCTGTAGTCCCAGCTACTTGGGAGGCTGAGGTAGGAAAATGGCCGTGAACCTGGGAGGCGGAGCTTGCAGTGAGCCGAGATCGTGCCACTGCACTCCAGCCTGGGTGACAGAGCAAGACTCCGTCTCAAAAAAAAA
>NW_012101698.1:4531027-4533871 GCF_000951045.1 Mandrillus leucophaeus
AAAAAAAAAAAAAAAGACTATTTCACACACACAGACATATAGTAAAATGAAGCAAGTAGATAATGATGTAATTAGAAACCAAGATTTTCAGCATAAAAGAGATGCAAATATAAAATTAAAGAGTTCAAGTAAAAGTTCTGTAATTTAAATTTTGAATTAGAAATATCTGTTTAAACTTACACTGTAGCTTCTATTTTAAACACACACACACAAACACATATATACACATAGTTTAACGTATTTCCTACTTCTGTAAACCCAAGAAGTCCTAGAAGCCGTGACCAACTCTATAGCGATGAGAAATCCAGAATCCAGTTTATAGTCTCCAAATACCATTTCCCACAAAAGTAGGATGTTTGAACAAAATGCAATGTGTGGACTTCATTTTGGACTTGATTTGAATACAACTATATAGAACACTTATAAAATGATGGAGGAAAATTGAAGGCCAATTTGATATTTGATGAAATTAAGGAATTATGAGAATTGTATTTTGGCTATGTTCTTAAAATGATACATTATATTTTTAAGATATATACTGACATATTCACAAATGACACATGTTGGATTTATTTCAAAATAATTTAGTAAGACCCATTAAAAAATGGGCAAAAGACATGAACAGACTCTTCTCAAAAGAAGACATACAAGCCACCAAAAAACATGAAAAAATACTTCACATCACTAATCATCAGAGAAATGAAAATCAGAACCACAATAAGATACCCTATCACACCAATCAGAATAGCTATTATAACAAAGTCAAAAAAAGAAAAAAACAAAACCCCACAGATGTTTGTGAGGCTGTCACAGTGGAAAGCAGTTCAAAGATTTCTCAAATGACTTAAAATAGAACTACCATTCAGTCCAGCAGTCCCTTATTGGATATGTATCCAAAAGAAACAAATCATTCTACTAAAAAGACACATGCACTCACTGCAATGTTCTTTGCAGTACTGCTCACAATAGCAAAGACATGGAATCAACCTAGGTGCCCATCAATGGCAGACTGAGTGAAGAAAATGTGGCACATATACACCATGGAATACTACACAGCCATAAAAAAGAATGAAATCATGTCCTTTACAGCAACATGGATGGAGCTGGAGGCCACTATCCTAAGCAAATTAATGCAGGGGCTGAAAATCAAATACTGCGTGTTCTCACTCATAAGTGGGAGGTAAGCATTGGGTGCTCATGCTTAAAGATGGCAACAGTAGATACTGGCAACTCAAAAATGGGGGAGGGAAAAGTACAGGGTTGAAAAACTGTTGGGTACTATGCTCAGTACCTGGGTGATGAGATCATTTCTACCCTAAACCTCAGCATGGTGCATTAAACCCATACATGCACATGCACCCCCTGAATCTAAAATAAAAGTTGAAAAATAATAATCCAGTAGGAATGGGGAAACATTGGGTGGGTGTATAGGAGAAAAAAGGATGGAATGTGTTGATCATTGTTGAGGTTACATGGGGGTTCATTATATTATTCTCTGTAATTTGATGTATGTTTGAAATTTCCATAAAAAAAATATTCGAGTAGAAAGACAAGAAAAGGAGGAGAAGGAAGAGAGGGAGGAAGAGAAGAAAGTGGGGAGTGCATTTTGTAGACCTTCAAGTTGAAAGCATTTTGGGTTGTCCACCAAGAAAGAAGGCAGGCAGCTCCAAGGAGCAGAGCCACTTCCCTCTGCACCAAAGGTCATAGTGCCCCCTGGGCAGAGAAACCCATGATTGGTGAGGTAGGTAGTGATTCAGAAAATGTGACAGTGAATTGAATAATCCACTTACAGGCAGCTGGCTGAGCTGGCCTGGTGGAAGGCAAGCTGGCCCAAGCAGGAAATGGGGGCCAGCTATGGGCCCTGACCCCTCTTTTCTCTGGCCATGACATTTGAAGGAAACAAAATCTAGTTTTAAGGTGGACTGGTCCTGCTTAGAAGGTAACAGTTGGGAAGGTGTCAACTGAGTCAGGTTGAGGAGGTCCTTGTGTGATTCCAGGTTTAAAATATTTTACAACATTAATGAATTTTTTTATATTGGAAAATAACATTCTTAAAAAACATAATGTTGAGAGAAAGGCGTCAGACCCAACAGAACACAGACTATATTATTCCATTTATATAATATTCAAAATGAGCAGAATTAACCTACATTTTTTCGAGATACATGATTAGATGGTGATTTTAAAGGAAGACAAGGTCATGATGACTTGGCAGTGAGGAGAACAGTTATCTTTACGTGGGAGGGAGCTGTGATCAGACAGGGCTCCTGGGGTGCTGATAATAGATGATGGTTCCATGGGATTTATTCTATGGTATATTAAGCTATAAATTTATGCTTTATGCTTGCTTTCTAAATGTGGTATATTTCACAATACAAATATAAAGTAATATACCTTGCTTGCAGAAAATTAGGGAAGAACACAAAATAGTACAAAATACAAAATAGAAAATCGTTCCCTATGATCGCTCCACCTGAAATTAACCACTGTTGACATGTTGGTATGAATCATTTTGTAAGGAATTGGGCTTGGTGATTAAGGAGATGGACTTTGGAGTTTAACAGACACAGGCAATGTTCAAATCCTGGCACTGCCTCTTACTAAATGTGAGAATGTGGGCAAGTTGATGCAGTTCTTGTCTGCAAAATCAGGATAATAACAATACTTGTTTTAAAGGGTTGTTGTGGGGATAAAAAGAACTAATGAATGAAGAACACCCAGAATGCAATACATCTTCAATCAGTGTTAACCATTTTTGTTTTAAATTTATTTATTATTATTATACTTTAAGTTGTAGGGTACATGTACATAACGTGCAGGTTTGTTACATATGTATACTTGTGC
>NW_012101698.1:4536391-4550482 GCF_000951045.1 Mandrillus leucophaeus
AAGGGTATTCAGTTAGGAAAAGAAGAAGTCAAATTGTCCCTGTTTGCAGATGACATGATTGTATATTTAGAAAACCCCATTGTCTCAGCCCAAAGTGTTAACCATTTTTAACTCACTGAAATCTTTTAAAAAACGTATATGTACTATATATATGAAATCTCTTTATTATATATGTATAGATATTTATAGTCTATATATTTTTATGAAACTGTGATTGTAGTTCTTAGCAATTATGACTTGAAACCATTTTTTTTTAAAGTAATGATCCCTTATTGAACTTCTCAGAGGTACAATTCTACGTGATAATGCCTGAATAATCTGGTACAACATCCGAAGCTATCTGTAACTCATGCTACTTCATCTTACTCCAAAATTGATTATTTCCCTGTGCTGGTGCTTTGTCTGGTCTCCTTACCCCTTTTTGCTAGTTGAAATTCTTTTTTTCTAATTATCAATGATGCTGAGCTTTTTTTCATATGTTTGTTGGCTGCATGAATGTCTTCTTTTGAGGAGTGTCTGTTCATGTCCTTTGGCCATTTTTTAATGGGGTTGTTTGTTTTTTTCTTGCAAATGTGTTTAAGTTCCTTGTAGACTCTGGATATTAGACCTTTGTCAGATGGATAGATGGCAAAAATTTTCTCCCATTCTGTAGGTTGTATTTTCACTCTGATGATAGTTTATTTTGCTTTGCAGAAGCTCTTTAGTTTAATCAGATCCCATTTGTGAATTTTTGCTTTTGTTGCAATTGCTTTTGGCGTTTTTGTCATGAAACCTTTGCCCATGCCTATGTCCTAAATGGTATTGCCTAGATTTTCTTCTAGGGTTTTTATAGTTTTGGTTTTTACATTTTAGTCTTTAATCCATCTTGAGTTAATTTTTATATAAGGTATAAGGAAGGGCTTCAGTTTCAGTTTTCTGCATGTGGTTAGCCAGTTCCCAGCACCATTTATTAAATAGGAAATTATTTCCACATTGCTTGTTTTTGTCAGGTTTGTTAACGGTCAGTTGGTTGTAGGTGTGTGGTCTAACTTCCAAGTTCTCTATTCTGTTGCATTGGTCTATACGTCTGTTTTTGTACCAGTACCACACTGTTTTGGTTATAGAATAGTTTGAAGTCAGGTAGCGTGATGCCTCCAGCTTTGTTCTTTTTGTTTAGGATCGTCTTGGCTGTATGGGTTCTTTTTTGGTTCCATATGAATTTTAAAATAGTTTTTTTCTAGTTCTGTGAAGAATGTCAATGGTAGTTTAATGGGAATAGCGTTGAATCTATAAATTACTTTGGGCAATATGGACATTTTCATGATATTGATTCTTCCTATCTATGAGCATGGAATGCTTTTCCATTTGTTTGTGTCCTGTCTGATTTCCTTGAACAATGGTTTATAGTTCTCCTTGAAGAGGTCCTTTGCTTCCCTTGTTAGCTGTATTCCTAGGTATTTTATTCTCTTTGTAGCAATTGTGAACTGGAGTTCATTTATGATTTGGCGCTCTGCATGCCTGTTGTTGGTGTACTGATCATTAGAGAAATACAAATCAAAACCACAATGAGATACCACCTCATGCCAGTCAGAATGGCGATTATTAAAAAGTCAAGAAACAACAGATGCTGGTGAGGTTGTAGAGAAAAAGGAACACTTTTACACTGTTGGTTGGAGTGTAAATTACTTCAACCATTTTGGAAGACAGTGTGGCAATTTCTCAAAGATCTAGAAACAGAAACACCGTTTGACCCAGCAATCCCATTACTGGATATATACCCCAAGGAATATAATAATTCTGTTATAAAGAACCATGCGCATGTGTGTTCATTGTATCATTATTCACAATAGCAAAGACATAGAATCAATCCAAATGCCCATCAGTGATAGACAGGATAAAGAAAATGTGGTACATATATACCATGGAATACTATGTAGCCATAAAAAGGAATGAGATCCTGTCCTTTGCAGAAACATGGATGAAGCTGGAAGCTGTTATCTTCAGCAGACTAACATAGGAACAGAAAACTAAACACTGCATGTTCTCACTTGTAAGTGGGAGCTGAAGGATGAGAACACATGGACACATGCCGGGGAAACAACACACACTGGGGCCTGTCAGGGGAGTCGGGGGAGGGAGAGCATCAGGAAGAACAGCTAATGGATTCTGGGCTTAATACCCAGGTGATGGGTTGATCTGTGCAGTAAACCACCATGGCACTCTCTTACCTAGGTAACAAACCCGTACATCTTGCACATGTAATCCGGAACTTAAGCTAAAAGTTGATGAAAAAAATTAGAAAAATTCTGTGAGAATCAATTGGCTATGTTAAAAGTACTACATATTTTTTAAAAGAAATTCTTTTTTAAAAAAACCCAAAGTTTCCCACACTATTAATTATTATTATTATTGTGATAAATACAGTTAACGTAAGATCAATCTTCTAGTATATGTTAACTATAGACACTGCTGGATAGTAGGTCCCTTGAACTTCTTAATCTTGTATAACTGAAACTTTGTGGCCTTTGACTAATATCTCCTTATTTCCTCCTCCTCCTATCCCCTGATAATCACTATTTTTTACTCTCTGTTTCCATGAGTTTGACTATTTTAGATTGATCATATAAGTGGTTGTCCATCATGTAAGTATTTGCCCTTCTATTTTTGGCTTATTTCACTTAGCATAATGCCCTCCAGGTTCATCCATGTTTTCCCAAACGACAGAATTTCCTTCTTTTTAAGGCTGAGTGATACTGCATTTTCTTTATCCATTCATCTGTCATTGGACATTTAGGTTGTTTCCACACCTTTGCTATTGTGAATAATGCCACAGTGAAAATGGGAGTGCAAATATCTTCAACATTCTGATTTTATTTTCTTTGGATATATGACCAGAAGTAGGATTTCTCAATCATATGGTAGTTCTGGCTTTAATATTTGAGGAAAACCCATATTGTTTCTTGTAGTGACTGCACCAATTTACATTCCCATAGACTGTGTACAAGGGTTCTCTTTTCTGCACAGCCTCCCCAATATTTGTTATTTGTTTGTTTTGATGATAGCCATCCTAACAAGTGTGATACCATAGTTCATTGCAATTTTGATTTGCATTCCCTGATGATTAGTGGTATTGTGCACCTTTTCATACACCTATTGGCTTTTTGTATATCTTCTTTGGAGAAATGTCTATTCAGTTTCTTCGTTCACTTTTTAATTGAGTTCTTTGTTTTGTTTTTTGCTGTTGAGTGGTAGGAGTTATATGTTTTGAGTATTAGCCCTTTGTCAGATACACAGTATGCAAGTATTTTTGCCCATTTTGTAGGTTGCCTTTTCATTTTGTTGATTGTTTGCTTTGGTGTGCAGAGCTTTTGGTTTGATATAATCCCACCTTTCTATATTTGCATTTGTTGTCTGTACTTCTTGTCATATCCAAGAAATTATTACTAAGGTCAAAATCAGAAATATTTCCCTCTGTGTTTTTCTTCTAGAAGTTTTAAGGTTTCATGTCTTACATTTAAGTGTTTAATCCATTTTGAGTTGATTTTTGTGTATAGTGTAAGATAAGGGTTCAATTTCATTCTTTTGTATGTTGATATCCAGTTTTCCCAGCATCACTTATTGAAGAGACTAACATTTCCCCATTGTGTGTTCTTGGCACCCTTGTCAAAGATGTGTTAACCACATAAGCATGGGTTTATTTCTGGGCTCTCTATTCTATTCCATTGGTCTATATGTCTGTTTTTATGCCAGTGCCATGTTGTTTTGATTATTGTAGGTTTGTAATATTTTTTGAAACCAGAAAGTATGATGCCTCCAGCTTTGTTCTTTTTCTCAAAATTGCTTTGGCTATTTGGGGTCTTTTGTGGTTTCATATAAATTTAAGAATTGCTTTTTCTATTTCTACAAACATGTCAATGGGATTTTGGTAGGGATTACATTGAATCTATAAGTAACTTTGGATAGTATGACCACTTTAACATTATTAACTCATTAACTCTTCCAATCCATGAACATGGGATATCTTTAATTTCTCTCATTAGTGTTTTATAGCTTTAAGGGTACAAGTCTTTTACTTTCTTGATTAAGTTATTCCTATTTTATTCTTTCTGGTACTATTGTAATTGGAATTATTTTCTTATTTTCATTTTGTATAATTTGTTGTTAGTGTTTAGAAACACGACTGATTTTTATATGTTGATTTTATATCCTGTAACTTTGCTGAATTTGTTTCTAACGATTTTTTATATCCTGCAACTTTGCTTAATTAGTTCTAACAATTTTTATGAAGTCTTTTTAGGGTTTTCTACATATAAGATCATGACATTTGCAAACAGGGATAGTTTTACTTCTTCCTTTTGATTTGGATGACTTTTTTTTTCTTGCCTAATTGCTCTGCCTAGCATGTCCAGTACCATGTTGAATGGAAGTGGTGAAAGTAGCATCCTTGTCATGTTCCAGATCTTAGGGGAAAAGCTCTCAGTCTTTCACCATATGATGTTAGCTATAGATTGTTCATATACGAATATATATTGTGTTGAGATAAGTTCCTTCCATATCTAATTTATTGACAATTTTTATTGTGAATTGTGTGTTGAATTTTGTCAAAAGCTCTTTCTGCAGCAATAATCATGGGGTTTTATCTCTCCTTTGTTAATGTTGTATATCACACTGGTTGATTTGCATATGTTGAAGCATCCTTGCATCCTTGGAATAAATCCCACTTAGTTGTGGTATATGATCCTTTTAATGTATTGTTAAATTTGGTTTGCTAATATTTTGCTGAAGATTTTTGCATCCATATTCATCAGGGATATTGATCTATAGTTTTTGTTTTTTTTTTTCTGTTGTGCCTATGGCTTTGATATCAGATGACACTGGCCTTATAACAAGTTTGGAAGTGTTCTCATGCTGGTGGAAATTCTAATCATTGTTTAAGACCTAGCCCCCAAAATAAAACCCTCCATGAAATTCTCCTTGGTTCTTCCAGTTGGAATAGGAGAGAGTACTTCTCTACTTGAAGATTTCTGTGTTATAAAACCTTAGCAGGGAAGCTAACACAACCTTCTGCCTCCAAGGCGTGGGTGGAACCTTAATCAATATTTACCAGTAATGATGATGAACACGTTTCCAAACTTGCCTCCCACTGATTTGAAAGCCATTAGTAATGAGTCTCAGCTCAGGGCTCAGGCTGGGAATAACCTACTAGGCACTAGGCCTCTGAACAGAATTTTAAACAGTTGAAGTTAGTAAGACTTCTTCCTGCCATATAAAAGCTGGAAACAATACAGATTTAAACATATAATGGTTTATTCTCTCATGTAGAAAAAGTCCAGAGGTGATTGGTCCATGCCTGGTAATGGAGGCTGTAGGCTGTCATCAGGCAGAAATCCTTTCTCTCTGCTTTGCTACCTCCAGTGCATGGCCATCCTGAGTCACCTCTTAGTCTAATATGGCTTCTGGTGCACCAGCCAGTGGATATCCATGCCAGGCTGTAGGCCTGGTCATAAAGGGGGAAAAAAGGGAGAAATGACTTCCTTTTCAAAGAGTTTTTGCAAAAACTCCATAAACCCTTCTAGTTACATCTTGTTTTGACCACAACATAGTCACCTGGCCATACCTAGATTCAACAGAATCTGGGAAATATCGCTGCTTAAATACAACCGGCATCCTTTTACAAAGGAGGAAGGTGAGAATGGTTGTTGGCATAGCAACAAGCAGTCCTTGCCATAGCTGGAAGGCTCTGATGACAGGCAGTGTTACCGGCATGACTCTCACCTGTAAAAGGAATTGTATACAATGGGCATTTTTGGGGGTGACTGTGGGGTGAGGTGGGGAGCATCAAGATCACAATCACATAGAAAACACCTGGAGCCCTGGAGAGTGGCCTGCCTGCACTGCAGGGTGTCCTTGGACCTCCTATATCTTGCTCTGGAGTGTCTTTCTTTGGATCCTCCTCCAAGGGTCTTTCCTAACCCCAGCTCCAAAATGTGGTAGACTGATTTCCAGAAGGCTTCAGAGTCTTTTCAGTCCTTCATACTTTTCAAAGCACTTTACACACATGGTTCTGTTTTATTCTTACGAAAGCCCCATTTAATAGTAATAGGTGGTGTTTCCTGATCTTGCTAGAAGCCATTCAAGTGCTAAACACTTCTACGTGCCTCATCTTGAGTCATTTTCACAATGACCCTGAGAGGCCAGAATTGCTGGAAGCCCATTTTTCAGATGAAGGAATGGAGGCTCAGAGAGGTCATGTGACTTGCCTGAGGTCACACAGGACATAGGTGGGAGCTGAACCCAGTTCTACTTGATTCTGAAGCTCCAGTTCCTTAGCCATAAGGCGAGAGTGGTTCTTATTTCCATTTGACAATTGAGAAAAAGAGCCTAGGGCGTTTAAGTGTCAAAGGTTATAAACAAGTGGATGATGATGTCCACATGAGGACCCAGTTCTCAGCCCTCTCACCACTGAGCTGCCCGGCCTCATGGCCCAGGACCTCTGAGCACACGTACATGCACCAGTCCATGCCAGGCATGCAGCCCAGATTACCTTTAGATCCTTGCCCCCTCCATACTGTTTCCAACCTAGAAGCATCCAGGCTAATCAAGATCAAAGCAGGATTTGTGAGGTGTCTGGGAGAGGCTGCAGATTTAGCGGCAGGAAGGGAAAAGCATCTTTTGATTTGTGAGCTGAACCCCTCTGATCTGAAAATCAATAGGAGTAAATTGGTTAGACCCAGGGAGGCCTTTCCCTGCTATGCCCTGCTGCAATAGCCATTGAACGTGCTGGTGTCCTGCTATTCCCGGCTGCAGTAGCTCTTGAATTTGCCACTGTCCTCGCATTGTGACTCCCTCCAGGATGGCCCCTGCAGCGGCCCCTGTGGAAAAGCAGCATCAGATGAAGTTATTATTCTGCCAGGGCCAGACAAGTGTTTTTTTTTTTTTTTTTTTTTTCCTGGTTCCAGCCCATGATGTGACTTTGATAGCTCTTCTTTACTGTTTGTCAGGGGCAGCTGTCCTGGAGTCTCAGTTGCAGAATAAAGGCCTGGATTTAATAAGTTTTTATAGCATATGCCAACTGGACCTATCAAAGCTGCCTGGAGACCCCACTGGGCATGCCATGGGCCTCTTTCAAGACTCCTCAGCTCTGTTCAAGAGCTGAGCACTGCAGGCATTTCAGATGCATGGACTGCTAGAGTGAAACACAGCCCAGGAACTTGTCTCTCCTGTCAATCACTCTGGGCAGAAATTACCAGGGGGGCACTCATTGGCCTCCTAAGCAGTTTCAGGAGCACCCAGGATCGTTAGACCCAAAGCTGGAAGGGAACGTTATCATCATCTTGTTCACTCCTGGATCTCCAGGCTGAACCATGGTAAACCAGACCTACGGGGAATATTTTCCAGTTGTAAATAATTTGGTAGAGGGCCTTGTACCCTGCCTCAGTGCTGGCACACCCTAGGTACTCTATGAATAAACATTGATTGAATGAATATATGAATAAATTGTCTCTGTAACTAATGACTTTAGAGCCGGGAAGTTCTTCAGGGAACTCTGAGAACTCACATTTAATCATCAGCTGTACAGGAGTTTAGAAAAGTGTGAGCTCAAAAAACTAGCACCTAGGTGTTCCTAGCACTGTGCCTCCTGAGCACTGACCTATTACTCCATCCCTGCCCCATCATAGGTGGGTTTCATGGGCTCTGGCTGCTGTAGCAGGATGGTCAAGCCTCAGCATCTGACAGAACTAGGTTGAAATCCAGATTCTGCCACGTGTTAGCTACTTGACCTTAGGCAAACATCTTTTCGAACTCACTTTTTCTCATTAGTAGAATGAGGCAGCAATTTTATCTAACCCTTGGGCTGTTTACAGGTTGCCCGAGGCAACGCATGTGAAGAGTGTCTGTCACCTGGTAAAGAGATCACAGTAATGGTTACTGTGACATCACCGTGACAGTAGGTCCCTGGATCATTCTTTTCTGTCCATTCCCACCCCTGCATCCAGTCAGGTTCTCCCTTCTACAATGTAGACCTCACCTTTTCCCATTTTGCCAAGGCCAGAATTGTACTTGTGGAGCTTCACTAAGAAAAGAAAGATTGATAAACCTTCTATTACTCAAAACACTTATTTTCCTTAAAAAATTCAGGAAATAAACATTCACCTGCCATATGTTGGATTGGCTGGCTTAGCTTACCTGATGTACAGTCCTAAAACACTTCTATTTCGTCATACTTGCCTCAGGATCCTTAATAATACTGATTTATTATTGACAGATTGACTTATTATTTATTATGTATTTATGGTGACCCAGGCTTGGGGAATGCAGTGCTGGGTTAAACAGATAATAAATAGTTAAATATTTGGAACACCAGAAGGTTGTCAATGCCCTACAGCCAAAGAGCAACGGGATTTTACCTGTAATTGAGTGAAGCTGCCTTTACTGGATCTTGGCAGTGAAAGAGAATGTATGCTGGGGAGCTGCATTATCCAGATGTCCTTAGTTTTTACCTAGTGTTCCTTTTTCATTCTAGGATCTCATCCAGGATACCATTTTCCATTAGTCCTCATGTCTCCTTAGGGTCTTCTTGGCTGTGACCGTTTCTCAGATTTTCCTTGTCTTTGATGACCTTGACAGTTTTGAGGAGTGCCAATCAGCTATTTTATAGAATATCTTTTAGTGAGAGGTTAGCAAGAAATAATGATAGGATTTGGAGTTGTGTTCGGTGATTTGGGGGATGATTCAAGGAAGTGGTTCTTTGCTCCAGATTGGATGCTTCCAGGAAGCAGAAGTCATTCTGCATCTGGTTATCTGTATTAGTTTCCAACTGCTGCCATAGTGAATCATCATAAAGCTAGTAGCTTAGAATAGCAAAAAATTATCTTACAGTTCTGGAGGAGGAAGAAGTCCAAAATCAGTTTCATTGGGTTAAAAATGAAGGTGCCAGCAGGTCTGGTTCCCCTCCCCTGGAGGCTCCAGGGGAGAACCTGTCTTCTTGCCATTCCCAGCTCTGGATGCCACGTGCATTCCTTGGCTTATGGCATCTTCCTTAATCTTCAAAGCCAGCAGCATGGTGTCGTCATATCTCCTTCACTGACTCCAACCCAACCGTCTTCCTCTTACAAGAGCCATTGTGATTACATTGGACCCGCCGGGATAATTGAGAATAATCTCCCCTTCTAAAAATCTTCAACTTGGTCATATCTGCAAATCCCCTTTTGCTATATAAAGTGACATGTTCACAAGTTCCTGGGATTAGGATGTGAACATCTCTGGAGGGGCACTCTTCTGCCTATCACAGTACCTCAACAATTCTCATCTAGAAGGCAAAGCGAACAGAGCAAGGCCAAATCTATCATTGGTGAAGCAGCAGCAGTCACTCCTATTAGCAAAATATCAGGATGTTTGATCGCTGCTATGTTCTGGACAATGCTCATGTTTTTGTCTATGCTCAAACATGATTATGGAGTGGTCTTGTTTTTGTTTTGATCCATCATGGTCACAGAGGGGTCTTGTCTGATCTTGTTCTGTGAAGTTGTTTATGTTCAACAGGAGAACACCCCAGCCTAGCTGAAGGTATCAGGCAAAGCTCTTCACTGTCAGGGACTGCTTTTTCTTTGTCACGATGATAAATTCTATGAAGAACAGTAGGACAGTTTGAGGGGGATGGGTCATACTGTGGTGGAGTGTTCTCTTATTTTACAGGCACAATCAGGAAAGGCCTCAGTGGTGAAGTTGACAATTGAAGGATATGAAGGAAGAGGCTATGTGATCATCCGGGGAGAAAGAATTTCAGGCAGAGAGATCATAAGATGGAAAGCCCTGAGATGGGAGTATGTTTGAATGTTGGATACTGGGTGTAGAAAAGATAATGCAGCCAAAGATGACTCCAAAAGTTTTGACCTGAGCAACTGGAAGAATGGAGTTCCCATTTATTGAGATGGAAAGGACTGCATTTTATTCATTTTATTGTAGAAGGAGTTTAATTTTTATAACCTTTTGGTTTTAGGAAAGTTTTAGATTTACAGAAACATTGTGACAGTAATACAGAGTTTCCATATGCCTCACACTCAATTTCCCCTATTCTTAACATATATTAGTATGCATTTGTCACAGTTAGTGAACCGGTATCGATGGACTATTAATAACTGAAGTCCATATATTATCCAGATGCCCTTAGTTTTTACCGAGTGTTCCTTTTTCATTCTAGGATCCCATCCAGGATACCATATTCCATTAGTCATCACGTCACCTTAGGCTCCTCTTGGCTGTGACCGTTTCTCGAACTTTCCTGGTCTTTGATGACCTTGACAGTTTTGAAGAGTGCCAATCAGCTCTTTTGTAGAATATCCCTGAGTTAGGATTTGTCCAGTGTTTTATTATTATTATTATTATTATTATTATTTTTATCATGATTAGACTGGTGTTATGGGTTTTTGGGAGAAAGACCCCAGAGACATGGTGTCCTTCTCATCACATCATATCAAGGGTGCATAGTGTCAACGTGACTTACCATGTTGGTGTTGACCTTAAGCATCTGGATAAGGTAGTATTTTTCAGGTTTTTCTACTGTAACGTTACAGTTTTAACCCCTTTCCATGCTGTACTCTTTGAAAGGAAGTCCTTATGCACAGCCTACACTTAAGGAATGTAGATACTCTACCTCCTTGGTGGAGGAGTGTCTATATACATTATCTGGAATTCTTCTGCATTCATCTGGTCTCCTCCATTTACTTACTTATTTAATCATTTATATCAGTATGGACTCATAGACTTTTATTTTATACCTTGGGTTATAGTCCAATACTACTTTATTTCATTGCTCAAATTGTTACAGCTTTGACCATTGGGAGCTCTTTCCTTTGACTCCTAGGTGTTTTTCTGTTTGTTTGTTTGTTTGTTTTTGTTTTTGCTTTCATTTTTTTGAGATGGGATCTCACTCTGTTGCCCAGGCTGGAGTGCAGTAGCATGATCTTGGCTCATTGCAACCTCGACCTCCCAGGCTCAAGTGATCCTCACGCCTTAGCCTTCTGAGTATCTATGACTACAGATGCATGCCATCACACCTGGCTAATTTTTGTACTTTTTTTTTTTTTTTTTTTGGTAGAGACAGATCTTGCTATGTTGCCCAGGTTGGTCTCAAACTCCTGGACTTAAGTGATTCTCCCACCTCAGCCTCCCAAAGTGCTGGGATTGCAGATGTGAGCCACCGTGCCCAGCCTTGAGGTCTTTTTGACATACCACCTGTGTGTGTTTGTGTGTGTGTGTGTGTGTGTGTGTGTGTAGCACTTCCATACTTTCTGGCACTAGAATATGCTCCAGGCTGGTCTTTTTTATTTTCTGCCTCAGCCCTAGAATCAGCCATTTCTTTAAGGAACCCTGGTTCCTTTTATTGGAGAATGATACTTGAAACCAAGGTACAGGGTACAGATGCCAGGTTTTCCCTTATTGCTACTGGGATGCTATTGTTTCTAATCCAAGAGTTCCATTTTGGTAATATTAAGCTAAACTCTCTCATTTTACATGCAAGTAGATATATATACACAAGTGGCAGTTCTATAGAGAGGGCTGGAGTTCAGGGGAGGGTCTGGGCTGGAGATAAACATTTGAGAGTCATCATAATGAAAATGGCAATAAAGTCATAAGACTGGATGCAATTTTCTAGTAATTAGAAAACAATTATCAATTGCAAGATGACGAGTGAGCAAAGAAGGTTCAGGAGTGGCCAGTGAGATAAGGTGAGTGGATTCCAGGAGGCAAGTGATGAAAGATTTTCAGGAAAGAGAGAGAGAGAGAGATCATCTGTGTCTATGATCAAGTGAAATGATAACTGAGAATTGATCAGTGGATTTTGTCATGGGAACATCTGTGATAATCCTAACCAGAGCTCCTTTAGGGAAGTAGTAGAGATAAAAGCCTGACAGCTTCAAATGAGAATGGCAAGAGAGGATCTGGAGACACTGAGTTTGAATAACTTTCATTTGGAGAAGTTTCGTGCTAAAAAAGAGCAAAGAAATGGGGTGGTATCTGGAAAGGGATATGGACCAAGAGATGGATTTTTAATTTATATATATATATATATATTTTTAAAACAGGAGCTATTGCAATGTGTTTTATTCTTACGTGAGTAATCCAGTGGAGAATTTAAAAACTGATGTTTCGGTAAAAAGAGGTGACAATAATTACAATGTGTTTTAAGATGTTACTATTTGCCTTCACTCTGCTAAGTGCTTTATATGAATCTTCTCATTAAATACCCACACAAATTCTGCAAGGCAAGCATTATCCCACTTTAAATATTAGAAAACTGAGGCCCAGAGAGGTAAAACAACGTAGCCAAGGTTAAACAGAACCAAGATTCAAATCCAGATTGTTCTAACAGCGATGTCCATGGTCTTAGCGAATGTGCTAAAAAAAAAAATCTTTGGGAACTCTCTTTTCTTTTTCCTTCATTTGCTTCTTTCCTCTTCAGGAAAAAGAGTCTTTAGGACAGTGGATATAGCATGGGGTAATAACGCTTTCTTTGGCTGGGCTTTGGGGCCCCTGTACTTCTCCAGAGCCACACTAACAAGGCAGTGGTGTCTGATGACTTGGAAGCGTTCCACATGTTCCCCTCTCCAATGAAGGGCCCAAGATCTTTTTATCTACCTCCTTCTCCCTCCTTCCCAGGTGTCCCCTCTCCATTCATCTATTGCAGAAGTATATTAAGCACCTGATATGTGTGAGATGCTGGGGATATAATGGAAAATAAAATAGACAAAGAGGTATATACACAAGTGGCAGGTCTATGCTTGCCCTCATGAAACTTACCATTTCCACGTTGAGTATGTTTGGACAGATGTGGCCAATTCCATGATGGGAAGTAACAGTGACCTTTTACCATTCTCTGGTCTCAGGCTGGTAATACAAGGAAGGCAAAGAGGTTGGGCATAGCACAACAGAGGTAGGTGGGGTCTGTGGCCACCTGGAAAGTACGTGGCCCACCCAAAGGGGATAGTCATTTCTCAAATCGAGCTGACTGTGGTCCTGAGCCCAGTGTTGCCAGGTATTTACATTTTGTCACAAGAAGATGGAGATTAACACTTTCATGTGAGAACTCCTAATTTTAAGATTTGGACAGTTTATTTTAATAAATCCTCTCCTGCCTGCCATTCCACACTTCCTCTTCTATGGGTCTGATCCAATTTGTGGACTGTCAGTTTACAATTTCTGCTGTATAGCACTTCACTTGGTTAGATAAAGCGTGACAGTTCCCATTTAACATCTTGTTGCTTTTTGGTCTGTTAAACAAATTCAAGATTGGAACTTTAGTCCTAATATCACCCCTTAAAAATAATTTCTCTGAAATATGCCTTTTGCCTAGTAAGATGACTGAAGTGTGCATAATGAATGTATGTGTAAACTTACATTCAGCCACGTGAATGTTCCTTTCATTTTTAAAGCTATCTTGCTTATGAAAACTCAAAGGAATTTATTATAGGAAACCCCTTTGGTATTTTGGAGTCTACTTTTACATGAACAATAGAAGCAAAGGAATAGGAAACACAACTTAGAAATTTGGAACTGGGACACACATAGTCTTTCACGTCTAGGTCACTGAATGGAATCCAGCCCAAGGCAAAATTGTCTAAGCATGCAAGCATCAACAGCTGCTCAGCAGACCATGTGCAAAGGACTCAGGATCTCAGTTTGCTGTCATCATTGAGTTTTCTATACCATGCTGTGGCTGTGCTTAGGTGCTGCCCTTCATAACAATTATGTGAATACTGCTAGCATTGTCATCCCTGTTTAGTGGATGTAGAGACAGAGGCAGAGAGAGAAAAGGGGAGGCTATTTTGGAAGGCCTGAGAAGAAGCCAAGATTCAAGTCCTCATCCTGAGTTTAGATTCTTTGTCTACCATGTGCTATATAGTGTTTCTTAAATATTAGGTGTTCTTAAGCTGCTGGAATGACTCTTACTATATCTTTGTACCACCTGCACTCTTATTTACATAATTTTTAAAAATGCACCCACATTTTCACTCAAATAATGTGTTTTATAAGGAAAATGGCCAGTGCAATGGTTCATGCCTGTAATCCCAGCACTCTGGAAGGCCAAGGTGGGCAGATCACTTGAGGTCA
>NW_012101698.1:4551017-4579489 GCF_000951045.1 Mandrillus leucophaeus
AAAAAAAAAAAAAAGAAAAGAAAAAGAAAAAGAAAATTTATTTCATTACCATTAATCAAAAGCCCATATTACTTGCCATAAACAGGAGGTAACAAAAAAGTGTGATAATGTCACATCATTATCATTTTATCAATATTTATCTATGTATTAATTACACTTGTCCTGCAGGTCATTAGCAGAATACATTAGGCTAAATCCTTCTGTGAGGAAAGAAGAGTATGCCCAGCTCTGGATTATCCATAGGTGGCAGGTCAGATTTACCATTCTCCTATGTCTTTTTCTGGGGAACTGTCAGTTCATTAATTTATTCATTGACTCAACATTATTTAAATCTCTATTCTGAGCCTGGCAAAGGTCCCCATACCTGTGATTCCTTCTAAGTGAGATTATTTCTGTGGGTCACGAATGCTGGGGTGTTTTGGCCTGGGTTTTTGTTGTGCTTCTTTGGCTGCAAACTGGGCTTATCTTTAGCCAAGACACCAGCACAGTCACACCAGATCTATGGCTGACACCTGTTCTAATTGCTTAGTGCATCTGGTTCAGATGGAATAGTTTTTCAATATTTTGAATACCCCTCTTAGTGGCAGGCAATAGAAACAGATTCAAATTAATTTAAGCACAGGGGAATTCAATGGGAGGAACTGAGAGCTCACAGATTTTTTTTTTTTTTTGGAAGGCTGAAGGACTAGGCTGGGGACAGGGCAGAACTAAGGCCAATCTGGAGAGCAACAGTGCTGGAGTCCTCAGCTGATTAGAACATGGATGCTGGTCAGGAATGGACCCCACCAGGATTAGTCTCTTTGACCCTCTGTTCATGAATAAAATTCTAGGGAAGGAGGATCTGACTGCTGAAGGCTGTGGTCACAAGGACACACCTTGAGTGGCAAAAAGAAAGACCTGAGTGCTTGTATCCCAAAGAGAAGAGGCACATTTTCAAAGGAAACAGCAGTGTTTTTAGAAGAGAGAAGTGGATGCTGAGTGGTCAAAAGGCAACACATATCCAAATACGTTGCCTTTTCAGATGTGGGAGAGAAAAATGTAGGTCCCTTGCTAATTAGTAGAGTAACTGTGGGATGGAAAGATGAGTTTTGCCATAAATAATCATTGAAAAATGTTGGCAATATTTATGCTCTAACCATTTATGAGAAAGAAGTGTCTTTTTCTCTCAATCATTACATATGTCCTTATTACACAATTATACTAACTAGGCTTGTATATTTAATGAGGAGGATCATTGTAACTGGAATGAAAGATTCTCATTTTGCCTTTGTTCAACTCTGAGCTTAGTATAGGGAAAACACATACACACACACACAAACACACACACACACGCAGGAGAGATTTAATGAACAGGATATTTTTCTCTGAGTCCCAGCCCTCCTCTCATTGAGTAACTTGTGAGATCTTCGGTGAGATACTTTCTAGGAGCCTTTTCTGAAGTCGGAGACCAAGACATACTTCCCAGTATGTGTCTTGGGTTGATAGTTACACAGATTGATGTTCTAAGGCAGAAGGTGACTCTGTCGGCTGGCTGTGGTGGCTCACACCTGTAAGCCCAGCACTTTGGGAGGCTGAGGTGGGCGGATCATGTGGTCAGAAGTTCAAGACCAGCATGACTAACACAGTGAAACCCCATCTCTACTAAAAATACAAAAATTAGCCAGGTGTAGTGGTGGACACCTGTAATCCCAACTACTCAGGAAGCTGAGGCAGGAGAATCGCTTGAACCTGGGAGGCAGAGGTTGCAATGAGCCAAGATCGTGCCATTACACTCCAGTCTGGGTGACAGAATGAAACTCTGTCTCAAAGAAAAAAAAAAGTGACTCTGTAGAGGCCTCTTCAATTCATAAGCAGTCTTATTGATGCCCAACAGTGAGCCAACTTCTAGTGAAAATTCCCTAATTTGTAAATTTTGTGGAGAAAAATATTTCAGTTTATTCTTTAGCATCAAGTAGATCAAGTCCCAGATGTCTGACTGAAGTTTTGACTCAGGTGTTTGACATTTGGGGTACTAGCCCAAGCTCCCCAGAGATGTAGTTTGCCAGGCCATTGGGACTGCTTTATTTACTGTGGCTAGACCAGGAGAAATGACATGTACAACTTTAATCAGAGGCAGAGACCAAATAGTCCAGCCAGAAATAGTTTGAGAATGGATTTTTCTAGAGAAAAGTGATCTAATGGATCAGTGGTCTCCCAACTTTTGGCTTCACTGAACACACAAACACACACACACACACACACACACACACACACACACACACCCCAAACAGAAACAGGAAAAAACAGAACAAGACAATAGGTTCATCAAACAATACTTACCCTGACTATGTGCAAATACACTATGCATTTTTATTTCATTCTTTCCTTCTTTATTTTAATACTAAAGTGCTGTGACCAGCACTTAGTATAGGCCCACAGTTTTAAAAACACTGATCTAGCCGGGCACGGTGGCTCACGCCTGTAATCCCAGCACTATGGGAGGCCAAGGAGGGCGGATCACAAGGTCAGGAGATCGAGACCATCCTGGCTAACACGGTGAAACTTCTTCTCTACTAAAAATACAAAAATATTAACTGGGCGTGGTGGCAGGCGCCTGTGGTCCCAGCTACTTGGGAGGCTGAGGCAGGAGAATCACTTGAACCTGGGAGGCGGAGCTTGCAGTGAGCCAAGATCGCGCCACTGCACTCCAGCCTGGGCGACAGAGTGCGACTCCATCTCAAACAAAACAAAACAAAAACAAACAAACAAACAAAACCGCTGATATAGACGGTCTAATTTTGAAGCCAGCACCACCTGCCCTTATTTGCAATTAATGGAGCTGTCCACAGTGCTGATTTCTGCCCACTAAATTGACTTGGTACAAAGAAAAAAAAATCCTAAGACCTTTTGAGAAAGATACACTTTTATACTCAGATTTTTCTTTTGCCCATCCTAGAATATATTCTCTGTCTTCAGTGCTGGATATATCAGTGCAGAATTGTGTGCAAGTGTGTGACTTGCTAGCAGTCAGCCACTGTCCCATGCACTTTGCATATAGTATCTCTTTTAATTCTTATGATCACCTCATTCATAAGAGGTACAAAGTCAGCTGGGCATTGCAATATTTTACAATCCAGACAACTGGCATGAACCAAATGGTCCCCTTTTTCTTTTATAACAATGTGTTTACTTCTTCTCATCCTCCATCTGAGCAAAGGCTCAGCTCTCCATGATTCCTTGACTTCTAATCCTCATTGTTGGCCAGTCACCCACTCATCCTCATTTTCCAGATGAGTAATCTGATGCTTAAGGATATTGTATAACTTGTTTGAGATTACACAGTTACATAGAGTGGAGTGGAAATTTAAGTCCAGACCTCTTCTGACTTCAAACATTTTTAGTGAAATCTTCTCCTTAAGATTTGTAGGTATGCAGGCTGAATAATTTAGATCAGTGCCAGTGCACAGTATTTACTTTTGACAGACGGTCTTAGTTTTCTGTCCAAATAACAGTACTCACCCCAGGGCCCAGAGCTGCTGGTGGATTGTCACAGTGCACAACTGCACATGATGCTCAGTGTGGGTGACTGGCCAACACTGATGACTGAGCCTTGCCGATGGACAAAAACACATTCCTCTGAACTCCAAGCCCCCTGCCATCTGGAGAAATGCTTCCCTTATGTTTTGGAGGATTGCTAAACACAGCAGACCCTCCATAGCCGCAAATGTACCTTCCACATGCCTATATGTTGATTTAGAGCAAATTCAGCCAACTAGAACACAGCCAATTCAAGAAAGCAGGAAGAGAGCACACGTGTTCAAAGCGCACCTATATTTGCAATCCCCATAAATACACTCTCTAGCTTAAACCAGAGAGTTTAATATAGCTACTTAAATGGTCAATGTTATACCAGTGCAAGCTTTCTCAAGGTCAGCTGGGCATTGCAATATTTTACAATCCAGACAACTGACATGAACCAAATGGTCCCCTTCTTCTTTTATAACAACGTGTTTACTTCTTCTCATCCTCCATCTGACATTTATGGAGTACCTGGTCAGATGAGCAAAGAAAAATAAGACAAGGCTCATCTACTATTGAAGCTGATGCAATCTTCTTCCTTCCAGAACTGCTTATTATGGAGCTTTGCGTATTGCCTGAGGCTTTACTTTTCTCTTTCTGTTCTTTTCTTCTTTTCTGAAAACTCCTCCTTGCTCTCCTTAGGGATAAACACAAATTAATGTGTGTATTGGAAGTCAGCACATGGTAACATCAGGATTTTAAGGAAGCCAGTTTTCTCTGTGTAGAAATGAGAGGCTCAGCTCTCCATGATTCCTTGACTTCTAATCAAACATGCTAATTAGAACCCTATGAACAAGCCAAGGCTCAGAAGAGGGTAGTTTCAAACAGGGTATGTGTGGAAAGCTATTTTGAACTCCACTAACACTGTGGGTTAATACTTCTTACCATTTTTTCCCATCAAAAAATACTATTCTGTTTGTTCAACCTGCATTCTCTTAACTACTATGCAAGATAATAATCTCTACTTTTTTTCCTGAAACTATTTTACCATCATCTTTATCATGGTTGACAAGTAACACATAATTTTAGTGTTCAATTAATCGATACTCTATGAGAGTAGGTATTGATATCTGTTTTGATCACCCTTTGACCTTTTATGGTAGGTGTTGAATACATGTTTGTTGAATTCATTAATGAAAAAACAATGTGGGTAAGTATCTAAGTGATACTCATAGTGCAAATATTTTCAATAAATTCCAGATACATCTAGAAACCTTTCTTTGTTCCTGGGTGGTATATGATGGAAAATTCTCAAGAGAAAATACTTATGGGAACTCTGAGAGTCAACAAACATCTCTGGATTTGGGGCAAAGTCCACATCAGCCAGTTAGTTGATCACAACCATCTTTTCTGATAATGCCTTATGCTTGTGATGAGATGTGATCACAGAGCTATAAAGAAGTGAGAAAGTTAAACCTAAGAGAGACTTGTGAAATATTACAGTGAGATAAATTTTGGGGACATTTGGATAAAATGTATCTTTTTTCAGTTACATGGAAGATGACTACAACCTTGTTCTCAGATCTGGTAAATATCATAAATAGCATGTCCTAGGATTCCACAATCCAGACCTTTCTCTCATCTCTCTGTTGGCTTAGGACCCCAAAATGCCCTAAGATTATTGGAATTTAGAGCTAGAAAGAAATTTCAATATCACTGTATCCAAGTTACTGTGTTTCATAAATGAGTCTTGAGCCGATAAATTCCTTCATTTATTCATTACTTCAACATCTATGTATTGAAGATCTCTTAGATGCCAGGCGCTGAACTCATGGACTGCAATATCACAACTAAAAAGGTTCTCCTAACCACACTCTTTGCTCTTATGTAGTTTGCATTCTGGTAGAACGACACAGAAGAGAAAACTAGTCAATAAATAAATGAGTAACATAGTTTCAGAAAATTGTGAATACTGTGGAGAAGATAAAGCAAGGGATGGACACAAGAATAAGGGAATGCAACTTAACAAGGAATGATATCTGAATTGAGCTCTGAATGACAAGAAGGAGCCAGGCTTGGAGAGTTCAAGGTGAAGGATTTTCTGGCTGCTTCTCTGGCAAATACCACAAGGGGGGAATAAGTTGCTAAATTCAAATCAGAAAGCCGGTTTGCCTGGATCATAGTGAGGAATGGGGAGGAGAGAGACACAGTGGCTGTGTCAGGTATGGGTAGTGGTTGTGTCAGGTGTAGCTCTGTAAGTGAGGCCAAGGGTTTTGGGTTTCATTCTTTGTGCAATGGGAAACCACTGGAAAGCTTTAAGTAGGGAAGTAAAGTGATATATTTATTTTTAAAAGATTACTCTAGCTGTCCAAGGAGAAACTAGTCCATTGGGGTTGGCATGGGAGAAGTATAGGTAAGAGGCTATGCTATGATCCAAATAAGAGCTAAATCCTCAATCGTATAGTGACTTACTGGCAGATCCTAGGGTAAAAATTCAGGTTTCCTCCAACAACAAATGAATTCAGTAGAGTTAAAAAATATTACATAAAAGAGTAGTTAATATTTATTAAGTGCTTAGTGTTTGCCAGGTCCTTTATAGGCATCACTTTAATTGACTGCTTTCTAAGCACCATTTTATTTAATATTTGTCATAATTATCTGAGGTGGATTCTAGTCTTTATATTTTACAGATGAGGAAACTGAAGCCTCAAGAATTTAAGTATGTTTCCCACGTTTACACAGATAGCAAGTGACAGAGTGGCAGGGTGGGGGCTAGAACCGAGGCTGGTCCAGAACCCATAAGTCTCAAAGACCAGTGTCACTAGTTGTAGTGAGAGGCAGATAGTAGAGTGGTCATGCAGGTAGGTATTGGGGCCAGAAAGCCTACATTCAAATCTCAGCTCTCTTGCTTATGAACCCTGTGATCTTGGGTGAATCACTTCATTAACTTCTCATTGCCTTTATTTCCTCACCTATAAACTAGGAAGAAGAAGAAGAATAGATTATGCTTCATAGACTTATTGATTTAACATATACACAGAGTTTAGAATGGTGTTTGGCACATAAGAAGCATTTAGCAAATACTGTCAGTGTTATTTAGTCACACCATGTGAATGTGAGCCACATTTTAGACTATAATACAAAGAAGGCTCCTCCTTTCGTCTTCTGGGTAACTGAAACGGTCAGCCCAGACCAGGGGCTCAAGAGACGTTTGTTTGAAGTTATTGTTTTCTTGAAGCCAGATGAACTTCTTACTTATTTGGATTCCAGGTGAGCTGGGAGGAAGTACTCAAGTGATCCATCTCTGCTAGTGTTCCCTAGTTTTGGGTGTGTCCCCCTTGGAAGCTCTGCTTTGCTAGGGGGCAACTGAGTATCTGCCACAGTTTCATCCTCAGAACAAGAGCAGGGGAAAGAGACCATCTAGGAGGGAGTGTGTCCTGGCGATCGGGCTTCACGTCAGGTGGTGGTTAGGGAAGTTGTTCAGAGAGGTCCCTCCTCAGGCATAAAAACAAAGAGAAAGATATTAAAGGCTTTCATTTTCAGGCAACATTTCAGGGAGAGCCAGACACTCTAGATTCAGAACCAAGACAAAGATCCAATGACCTAACGAGATTCTAGAACTTTTGTAATGTGGTTTCAAGGTGTGCTACATTGCATACTCTCCCCTCCCCATGTTCCCATGGTGATTAGTATTATAATAAAACTCGGGAAAGAAATATGACCCCTGAGCTTTGTCTTTGCAAAGGATGGAAAAACGGGGAAGCTGGGTCCCATGTCACAGCCACAGTTTATAGAATGGATATGGCAGCAGTGCCTGAAAAAAAGGGAAAACGCTGATTCTCTGGCTCCCTGGGGCAAAAGATAAAAGAAAGTGGGGGAGGGGGAGTTTCATTGAACTTAGGGCTAATAAGTGGCTTTGAGACTGGGCAGGCAGAAGTCCTCATAGGTTCCTTGGTACATGTGTGGTCTAAAAGACCACTAGCCTCTCACCCTCTTGCAGCCTCTGCTGGTCTCCCAAACCCAAGTTCATTATTTCAACCGGCTGTCGGTGTCTGTGCTTTTACACATAATGGTCAGCAGGGGGCAGTGTAGCCAACATATTACTTGTGAGTGAGGGGCTGTCTGCTTGTCACACGAGGGTCTGGGGAAAAAGTTTATGCAACCTAAAACTGTGCGTAACTGTGCAGGCTCTGAGTAGAAGACACCACCTTTTCCCTTTCTTGCCTCCAGGATTCTACTCTTCCCTCTTTCACTCTTGTCTCTTGTTCTATTTTGCTTCCTTGCTGTCTCTGCTCAGCCGCCTACCTTTTATCTGTGCAAAGCATGCTCACACCCACTGCCTTCTTGGGTCCTCCCAGATATTCTGTGAGAGATGGGGCCAGGTTAAATATCGAGCATTGTGCTGATGAAGAAACAGAGACCTAGAGAGGTGCCTGGTCCCTAGCCCCTGTTCTTTCTTCCCATACACTTAGGGGACGTGAAAGCCAACAGCGCAGGCGTACGTTGTTTTTAATTGCAGAGAAGGCTCTTCTACCCCCCAGGGGCACTGCACACACACGTTGGAATTAGAGCAAGAGCTGCCAAAGTAATAAACTGAGAAGGGGCTTGTTCAGAGGCACGGACTCTGGGGTACTGTCAATTTCATCAGGCCCTCCATGGAAAGGATGAAAAGTCAAAGGACTATATAGCCTTTGAAGACACACTTGGGACAAGGACAGGGTGGGAGGAGATCTTTCTTTGTGCTTGTTAAGATGTCACCAGTACTCCTGGATCAGGGCTCGGTGGCTGGGCCGAGCCAGCAAAAGCTAAGACTCCATACAGGAGTGTGAGACTGTGAGTACTTTTCTCCACCTCTTTAAACCTTGGTTTCCTCTCACAGGAGGGGTGATTGTAACAGTGTTGATCTCAGAGAGCAGTTTTGATGGAGTCCTGCACATACTCTGCATTCAATCAATATTGCCGTTAGTATCAAAATAAGATATTGACTGTGTTCATAGCTACTCTGTGTGAAAGACTGATTATATTGATGGCCTTGGTTAATGGCTGCTTGTAGTTACTCTTTGTTATGGCACTTTCTAGTCTCTGCCCACTCTGAGTCCAGGCTGGATTTGGGTCTTGCTTTGGCCAATGGAATGCCGAAGTGACTTTGGCCAAAGGGACTCTGTGATAGTTTCAAGCCTGGCCTCCAGGATCCTTGAACTCTTCCGTTCTCTCTTGCTTGCTCTTGAAACATTGCCGCCACTGTATGGAAAAGCCCGGGCTAGCCTAGTGGAGGATGACAATGACATAGGGCAGAGTGAGTCCAGTTTCCTAACTGAGGTTATTATTGGATCAGGCTCAGACACTGGACTTCCAATCATGTGGGAGAGCCTAGCTAACATCAGCAGAACTGCCTACCTGACCACAGCTGACCCCAGGTACATGAGTAGGTCCACCTGCCACCAGAAGAACTTCTCAGCTGACCCTGACTGACTTGGGAAGAATCATAAATACTTGCTGTTTGATGCCACTTAGTTTCGAGAGAGTCCGTTTCACGGCAATAGCTAATGATCCACTAAAAGTTTTACATAGCTGCATTGAAGGAGGGGGGAAATGCTGGGTAGGACTATCTGAAAAGTGACCAACGTGTTGGCTATATTGCTAAATACTTAAGGCAGTAGTGGTATTTGTAAAGTCTCAAGTTTAATGATAGGTGCATCATGATTCAGAGTAAACACTGGAATAAGACAGATCTGATTCCAAATGCCTGCTCCACCTTTGGCCAAATTTCGGAACTGCTGTATGTCTCGATCTCCTCTTCTGCAAAGTGGGGATAATAATAGTTGGTGGGAGGAATTGTGGTGGGAATTACATGGGATAATCTATGTAGAGTGTTTAGCCTGGTGCCTGGCACATAGTGAGCACTCTATAAATGTTAAGCATTTTTATTAATAGTGATGAATTAAATCTTCAAAGAACATCTCTTCACACCACCATGTGTTTGCTGCAGATCCAGTTGATAATCCAGGACAGAATTTTGCAATTAATACATTTAAAGCTTTGAAAAAAGAAGAATTATAATTACATATATATATTGTGTGTGTGTATATATATATATTTGCTTCTTTAAAAAAGTAGCATATATGTTACTATATATATATTCCAACATATATACACATTTCCTTCTTTCTTTAATTAAAAAAGTAATGTATACTATATATCTTAATCCAAAATTTCTCCTACAGCAAAAATGCTGATTCAAAACAATTTAAATTGTGAGTTATGACTTATAATTATGAAAATCGAACTCCACTTCATTGCATTGAGGTCAACTTTATTTTCTTAGAAAAAAAACATGCACACTGTGCTCTTCTGTTAGATGACAGCATAAATCTCTTCGGGTTGTGAGTGGTAATGATTTACCTTACATTTTGTTGAACAAGGAAGCAGAGCAATTATCCACAATATCTCAGGTGAGAAAAAAATCATCTAGGTAGCTGTTGTTTAAAGGTTTAACTCATCAGGAGATCTCAAAAGGAAACTAGACTTAGGTTTAATTCAAATTCAGGGTGATACTTCAAGGAACAATTCCTTACCAGCTTTCAGATTGTACGTGGTGTTTATTCCTCACGGAGAGGAGAAACTGGGGAGCAGATAGGAGTAATGGAGAAATTCTCCCAGTTTACAGAGGAATGCTGTGTCAACTCCTTGTTCCTGGACAGAATTACGCTGTGCGAGCACTCACTGATTTTGTTGATTCTCAGTTAATTTAAAAAAAAAAAAACAAAACAGGAAAAATAAACTTGACTCTCTCCCCAAACACTGGTTCTTGCATTTTTTGTCTTATCTTGGTCCTGTCTTTGGAGTCCTGTCCTGTCCTATCTGGTGTTAGCTACATGCTTGCGGATGTTGCACATAAGATCAAGGGCTTTCTGATCCACAGACCCAGGTTGCAGGTCCTGTTTTAGAGGAAGTGGCAAGTTTCTTAAATCCCACCACGCAGAGGTGGCTCTTTCCAGACCCTGCTCACGCAGATCAGATGTAGGCTTTTCATCCCTGTCTAGGGTACTCGTGTGTGTTCTTTGGGGAATCACAGTGAGCGAGCCAGAAAAGCGCTGGACATTGTCTCAAAAGCCTCCGCCGGGAGTAGTCTGCCAGAGATACTGACTCCCCAGTGGGTTACAGAGCAAATCTGTAGTCACATTGAGGTTTCTGTGCTAGGCCACCGTGACTCACTGCTGGTGATCTGAGGTTCTTAGGCCCCACCTTTCCCCAGCCTGCCTGCCTCCAGGCTGCAGTGTGGTCAAGGCCAGATTGCAGTGACCTTGGGATGGCAGACAGCTGGTGGGTACCCAGCATTCAGCAGTGGGACCGCAACAGCTGTTTATGGTGAGCTCCTTCTGGATTGGTTGGTATTTGGACCTTATTGGTGGTTAAATGTTAACATTAATTCATCTAAAGCTTTGAAAAAAGAATTATAATTGCATATATATATATATATATATTCTCTTTTCTTGTTTAGTTAAAAAAGTAACATATACTATACACCTTAATTCAAAATCTCTCCTAGGGCAAAATTGCTGATTCAAAAAAATGGGAATATAACCCCTGGTTGCATGTGACGGAAACCTAGTTTTTATTGTACCTTTCCAAACTCAGGGGAGGAACCACAACCATCCTCTCTGTCTCTCTCTCTGTGTCTCTCTCTCTCTGTCTCTATGCCCCTCTCTCTCTCTCACTCATATCCAGCCATCTCTACTTATCTTTGAACATTGCAGATGATGGCTGTCCCAAAGCTCCCAATTATTTCATTTCAAACCTCTAGCAGAAACCAACCAGGGTCTCTGAATTGCAATTCAGAATTCCTGAGGGAGAGAATCTAATTGGCCTAGCTTGGATCAGGCGTCCATCTCTGGTCCAGTCAGCTGTGGCTGGGGGCGGGAGGTCACAGTCACAGAACACAAGCATACCATTTAGCCTGCCCCTGGGAGTGATGGGGCGGGCAGTTGTCTGAGAAGGGCGCGGTGGTAGGCGGCTTCTGAAATGCCTCCCAGTGATCCCGACCTACTGGTATCCACACCTCTGTATAATCCCCACCCCTTAAGTAAGGGCTGGACCTGGTAACTCACTTCTAATGAACCAACTCTGCCAATAGCGAGGAGCTGTCACTTCCAAAAATAGGTTACAATAGACCATGACTTCCATTTTGCACAAACTCTTTCTCTCTGGTTCTTCTTGTTCACTTGCTCTGAGAAGGCAAGCTGATGTGTGTGCCCTGGGGAGAGGTCCATGTGGCAAGGGACAGAGGATGGCCTCTGGCCTAGTGCCAGCGAGGGACTAAATCCTGCTAACAACCAAGGAGAGAGATTGGGAGTAGACCCTTCCCCACTCCAGCCTTGAGATGGCTGCAGCCTTGCCTGTCATCTTGATAGTAGCCTCAAGAGAGACTGTGAGGTAGAGGCACCCTGCTAAGCCATGCACAGATTCCTGACCCACAGAAGCTGTGAGATAACAGATGTTGTTTTAAGCCACTGAGTTTTACCCCACCGTTCCAGAAATCCTGCTCCTAAGCTACTAAATGTTGGAGCAATTTGTTATGCAGCAATAGATAACTAATACACGTATTTCATGATTGGAGAGACTCTGAGGTCAGATGCCAGTGTATTGTCCTTGCTTTGTCATGTACCAGCTGTGGTCTTGTGCAAGTCATGGAACCTATTCAAGCCACATTCTCCTCTGTAAAGTAGAGATAATAATAACAATATGGTTGCTGTGAGGACTAAATGAGATAATATAAGCCCAGTGCTTCCACTTAGTTTAGGTATATTAATATTGACTAATTAAAATGAATATTAGCAGTATCAGTAAAGCTTAGCTACTGTTAGTGAGCTGTCACAGCTCTTCTAGCCCTACACATTTGGGTCATTGGTGCCTGAGTTCCATCTTCAAAGAAATCTGGAGAATTTTGTGCTCCTTACAGAAATGATATGGAAAGAAACATAAAATATCCAAAAATCTTGAAGCAAATGGCTATTTAACTACTAAATATAGAGAACTATTTTCATTTAACTCATTTTGGTCATACAGCAAAGAACCATTGCATATCGTGGAGAAGACAGATAGAAATTGACCTAGTGCTCTCAGATTTGAAATATAAAAAATAATTTGAGTTGATGGAATAAAATTTGTTTTTGTAGTTTCCTCCCACAGCAAGGCATCTGACAACTTTCTGCTGCCAATTATTTTGTGTATGGAAATACCAGCGCGCTGTGCAGGTGGCAATCCACCACAGAGATGAGCCTGAAGATGAGGGGCACAGGCGTCGTCACTGGCACTTTCAAGGTTTCTGCCTTCTGAGGCCAAAGCCCATGATGTCAAGGGTTTGATGGGATTTGCTTATTAATTCCAAGCACAAATGCTCAGTGCCTGTGTTTTCACTCCTCCTTGGGATGTTGTCTTTCTACCACTGGGAGCTGTAGACCTTGTTTGGTAGTGAGAGAGGCTAGATTTGCAGATCCCCTACCCCACCTCACCTTCATCCTTTCACTGCTCCAGCCCAAGGCCACTGTTGGAGCCCAGAGTTCCTACCTGCCATGGCTGTGTGTTCGTTCCAGGAGCCAGGAGCTCAGCCTACCGGCCCCCTCTTCTCCATCCATTCACACCACTGTGCCTGTTCCTTCCTGAGCCTGGCTGCTGGGGGTGAGGGTGGTGTAGGTAGCTTCCTTGGCTTCCCTACTTTTCCTGTCTTAAAGTCAGGCACAACAGAAGCCCTTTCTGTGTGAAAAGCAGCATTACTCCTTGCTGAAAACAAAGGGCAGCGGAAAGGTTGAATGAGAAGTATGGTGGGCAGGTACCCTTTACAAAAAAATACCAAGTCCCCTGAGGACAGACTGCCTCTGCTATGAAGCTGGGTGCTTCTGGGGTCTGGTGGGGGTCACTGCATTTCATCTCCCTCACCCCAACCCTGTCTCTAAGGATGTTAGAAGAAAATTGGCAGTATGTGTGTGTATGTGTGTGTGTGTGTGTGTATATATATATATGCCTATAGGCATATATATATGTTTTTGCTTCCTGAATGAAATAAACCAATTAAAAAAATTAATGAAATAAACCAATTAAAAAAATTAATGAAATAAACCAATTAAAAAATTACTTAATGAAATAAACCAATTTAAAAAATTACTCAATGAAATAAACCAATTAAAAAAGTTACCAGTAACAACTAGAAAAGGAAAGAGGCGATCCTTTTGCTATAAACTGAAAAGTGTCCAATAAGAAAAGCAGGAGATTTTAGTGTGACTTAATGCAGCCCCTCTTCCTACAAGATGATGCAAAAGGAAGTGAATTGCAAAACCTTGAAAATTCTCACCAATACCCCCTGATTTGGATAGAAGCAGACAAAGTTGGGAGTAGGGGCTTAGAAAAAAGTCAAAGAAATCTTCCTAAGTGCAGAGGCTCCTATGTGTGGTTTCAATACTTCCTGACTCAATTCAAATTGAGCCAGGAAAAACCCCAAAATGTTACCATCTTCCAGGACCCGGTGCTGAATCTGGGGACTGATTTGAAGCCTGAGAATACCCCCACTCCGTGAGAAGAGGGAGTACCCCAAACTGGACATCAGCAAAACGTTAGAAGAGAGAGTAAGCCCAGTACCATACCAAAGGCTGCAGAAAGGTTGCCAAGCTCTTTCCAAGTTCCTGTCCCCAGGCATTAAAATAGTATCTGGAAGGGAAAAAAGACCCCAGGTAAGGTTGAGAGGGTTTCACTGAGAATCACTTTTCTTTTTGTCAGAGCCAAAAGAAAAACTGAACAGAGCTGTCTGCTTGAAGCATGAGCAAGACGAAAAGAAGCAATGTGGTAACTAAGCAAGCATTTTGCAGGAAAATACAATGAAAGCAAAGACTTAAATGAGCATGGCAGGCATAAAACAGAGGACAGACTGCAAGAAACAATAACCCAAGGAACCTAGGAAAAGTTTCTTGCAATTGCTTTGAGCTGCAGAGGAAATTATTAAAAACATGAATTCAATAAGACAAGAGCCAAAACCAAATCAAAACAAAACCCAAATACTTCAGTGATGAAATTCAACAAACCAAAAGAGAAACAGAGAGGCCAAAGAAAGAAGAATGAATGCAACACTCATTCCCAGGCAATCATGGAGCAACTGCTGCAAACCTATGGGAGAAAGAAAGTATAAATGTCCTTTGGGGATAAAGGCAATAGGAGACATTTATTTTTATTTTTTAAGGCAGAGTCTTGCTCTGTCACCCAGGCTAGAATGCAGTTGCATGTTCATAGCTCACCGCAGCCTCGACCTCCAGCGCTTAAGTAATACTCTCACCTCAGCCTCCTGAGTAGCTGGGACTACAGGCACGCACCAGCATGCCTGGTTAATTTTGTTTATATTTTGCAGAGATGAGGTCTCACTATGTTGCCCAGGCTGGTCTTGAACTCCTGAGCTCAAGCTATTCTCCTGGCATGGCCTCCCAAAGTGCTGGGATTATAGGTGTGATCCACCATGCCTGGCCAACAGGGGACATTTTAAGCTTGCCCAAACTTGGCATCTATGAACCCTCTTGAAAAAAGGCAACAGTCTTGAAACCATATATATATATATTTTAAAGCATAAATAGAGAAACCATAGAGCCCTTTTACTAAAGGACTCAAAGTGAATCAACTTTTATATATGATGACAAAAAGATGTGCATCTGCACAACTGGGAGAATGAGTTACCGTCTCATTCCGGTCCCAAACAGTTGACTGTGGGAGGCTATGGGTGGAAGAGGTGTTTGGAACTGAAATTCAATTTTAACTCCATTTGAGAAGCTAATGAGGCATCCCAGGGAAGATGTTGAATAGGTAGTTGGATGTAAGAGACTAGAAGTTAGAAGACGGGTCTGGGATGAAGATATACATTTGGGAGTCACAGACATACAGGTGGTATTTAAGGCTTGAGAGTGGATGAGATCACTCAAGGGGTGAGTGTAGAGAAGAAGGCCAAGGAATAAGCCTTTGTTCCCTCCAATATTAAGAAATCGGGCAGAAGAGGAGGAATGAGCGAAGAAGACTGAGGTGGAAAGTCAGTGAGGATGGAGGAAAACCAGAAGAGGGTGGCATCTGGAAGGCCAAGTGAAGGATGGATATCAAGGAGAAATGCCATCAGCTGTGTCAACTGTGGCTGAAAGATCAAAGTAAGGTGAGACCTGAGAATTATCCACTGCTTTTAGCAATGCAGAAGTCACGGGTGACCTTGACAAGAGTGTTTCAGTGGAGCTGTCTAGTTGAAAGCCTGCGTGGAGGGAGTTTAAGAGAGAGAGTTGGAGAGGAATTGGAGCAGTAAATATAGACAAGTTTTTCAAGAAGTTTTGCTGCAAATGGGGCAGAGAAATAGGTGATAGCTGGCTGGGGTGGTGGGGTCGAGATTATTATTATTATTATTTTTTGAGACGGAGTCTCACTCTGTTGCCCAGGCTGGAGTGCAGCGGCGCGATCTCGGCTCACTACAAGCTCCGCCTCCCGGGGTCACGCCATTCTCCTGCCTCAGCCTCCTGAGTAGCTGGGACTACAGGCGCCCGCCACCTCACCCGGCTAATTTTTTGTATTTTTAGTAGAGACGAGGTTTCACCGTGTTAGCCAGGATGGTCCCCATCTCCTGACTTTGTGATCCGCCCGCCTTGGCCTCCTAAAGTGCTGGGATTACAAGCGTGAGCCACCGCGCCGGGCCGAGATAATTATTTTTTTAAGATGGAACTGGATGTGGTGACTGAGGCTAAGAGGGGTGATTTCTAATTCTGTTAGGCAATTGCCCCAGCTAATTCTAGCCTCAGTGATGAGCTCTGGATTGGAAAAATAAACTTGAGGATCATCATTATATTTAAAATTGCCTAGAGATGGCCCAGTGCAGTGGCTCATGCCTGTAATCGTAGCACTTTGGGAGGCCAAGGCAGGGGGATCGAGCTTAGGAGTTCAAGAGCAGCCTGGGCAACATGGCGAAACCCTGTCTCTACAAAAAATACAAAAATGAGCTGGGCGTGGTGGCGTGTACCTGTAGTCTCAGCTACTTGGAAGACTGAGGTCTCAGCTACTTGGAAGACTGGGGGTCGCTTGAGCCTGGGAGGCAGAGGTGACCTGGAGGCGGAGGTTGCAGTGAGGTTGAGCCGCTGCACTCCAGTCTGGGTGACAGAGCCAGACCCTGTCTCAAAAAAAAAAAAAAAAAAAAAAAAAAAAAAAAAATGCCTAGAGATGAGATGATATGTCCTAGGGGAGCATGTAGACTAAGAGTCGAGGGCCTAGCAGAGAACTCTGAAGATACAGATTTTTAAGAAATAGGCAGTTATTTGTTAAAAATCTGCATCTTCAGAGTGTTGGGGGCATGGTTTCCTCGTATGGTCATTCAGGCTTCTTTGTAGGTCACAAAGCCAACAAAGAAGCCTAAAGGAGAATGACCACAGGAGGAAAATCAGGAGATCATGTTGTCATGAGAACCGTGGAAGAGAATGTTTCATTTCAACAGGGTTGACGAGCACCAGAGATTTAGTAAAGAGCAAAGAATTCTAAGGTGGATGTAACACCACAGGAAGTTATTTGGGATCTTAAATGAGAATGTTTCAGGAATATAATGGAGGAGAAGCAGATTTGTCACTAGTTGAGAAATTATTGGAAGATGATGAACTGGAGTCGGCAAACACAGAACCCTTTAAGAACTTTACTGTGAAGGAGGTAGAGGGAGAGAAAGGGCAACAACTGGAGGAGGAGAGACTTATTTTCAAGATGGTAGAGCTATGCATGACTAAATGTTGATGGAAGGTTTCCAGGAGAAAAAGAGAGAAGGAAAGAGGGGAGCATGGGGAGAGGAAGGCAGGGGAGGAAAGAGGAAGGCAGGAGGGGAGAAAGAACTCTGAAACTTCCTCCACATATAAAATAACAAACTATCTGAAATCAGTTGGAACAAATATGGAAATGGACTGAGCTTGCTGACATCACAGCCTGAATTTCCACTGCATACTTTCCCATCAGGAAGTCTAAAGCATGAACTGCGCATGCCCAAGGGACTTTCCAGCCCTCCCCTTTTATTCCACCAATCACCGGCTAATCCTAGAATCCACCCCCAAACAGTTTCTAATGCAATTACTGCCTCAAAGCCAGCAAAAGAAGACAGATTTGAGCTGGACTACTCTCTTCTCGTCTGTCAACTTGTAATAAAAGCCATTCTCTTCTCAAACACCCAGTATCACAGTATTGGCTTCTAACACACTGAGCATCGAGCCACTTTTTCCTGGTAACAAGAGAATGTTCAACAAAGAAAAAGAAACTAGACATGCAAGAGTGTCTATTTATCATCTTCTACAGCAAGCGTCCACAAATAAGGGTCCACGAGCCAAATCCAGCCCACTGCCTGTTTTCGCCATAAAGTTTGATTGCAATCCAGCCACACCCACTTGTTTACACATTGTCCATGGCTGCCCTACAGCTACATCAGAGTTGAGTGGTTGTGACAGAGACCTTATGATCTGCAAAGATGAAAGGTTTAGTATCCGGCCCTTTACAGAGAATTTTGTCAATCCCTGTTCTATAGGAAAGATGAGAAGGTTTTGGAGAAAGGGCAACCTTCAGAAAAATCCAACTTCTGAGTCTGTTTCCTTTTCTGCAAAATAAGGACACCATTCATTAAATCAGTCTTTCATTTCACAAACATTTATTGATTGCTACTATGTGCCAGAAGCTGGGAGTGCAGAGATCAATAAGATCTAGCCCTGTCCTTTCAAAGCCCATGGTCTAGTAGGAGAGATAGATGGATAAACAAATGGTTGGAATACTTAGAGCTAAATTCTATGTGCATGCTGTGCAGATGAAGGGGAGGCATTTTACCTGGCTTGGATGGGGCTGGTAAGGAATCACTGGCATATGAGGTTGCTATGGCTGAGAATGAAGTCAGTCAGTGATTAGTATGGCACGAGTAAACCTCAAAGAGAATTAAAGAGGAAGAATTCTGCAAAGCACTAAGATAGAAGGGCTAAGGGGAGGGGACTGAGAAAGAGCAGTGACAGAAGTAGAAGGGGAATAAAGAACGTGTTCCTGGTTGATTTTAGAAATGTAGCACCCTACCTTCCAAAAAAGAACAGATTTTTTTTCCAGAGCAGCTAACATTTATCAGATACTGGCTAAGTGCAAGAATCTGTTCTGTACTTTACATTCATTTGGTAATCCTCAATACAAGCTGGTGGGAGGGGGATGTCTTCCTAACCCAGGGTTATACAGCTAGTAGGTGAAATATCAATGGAACACACGTAGGGCACCACTCCATCACTCTGCCCTTGACACACCTCCCTAGCTGATCATTGCCCCCCCTGCTGAGTCTAGATGTAGCTTCACAATGTATCTCAACAGAGCTTTCTGGGCAGCCACCATCAATCAGTTAGAGTTGGCCCCTGAGATGAAATCTATTTGTTATCCCTTGTCTTAATGCATACACAAGCACTTTGTTAAGTACAAAGCGCCCCTCACCTAAAAATGTGGTATTACTATTACTATTGATTGTTAATAAAATTAAACAAAATAAAAACCTAATAACGATATGATAACATGTGCGTCATTCAACCCAGATGTTTCAGAATCTGGAATATATTTTGGCAATGTAAACATAACACAAATAAACAACTGATCTTTTGTAGGTTCTTTATAATCTTTTCAAATTGAGTCTGGGATGCATACTCATTCCTGGAAATCATTCCTACATGTAATTTAACCGAGCAAATAAGGAATAAGGAATTTCTAAAATGTATGAGAGATTGAATGGATTTAGGAATGGGGCAGATAGCCCCCTTTATTATGTTTAACATTTTAAGGAAATATTTCAAACATTCAGTAAAGAGAAAAGTATAACACCCATGTATTCACTACCTAGATTTTAAAAGTAGACATCCCTCAGTATCCATGAGGGATTTGTTTCAGGTCAGGACCCCTATACCAGCATACTAAAATCCATGGATGCTCAAGTCCTTTATATAAAATAGTGGAGTATTTGCATATAACCAATGCACTTCCTCCCATATACTTTCAGTCATCTCTAGATTACTTGTAATACCTAATACGATGTAAATACTGTGCAACTGGTTGCTATGCTGTATTGTTTAGGGAATAATGATAAGAAAAAGAGTCTGTACATGTTCACTACAGATGTGACATGGATTTTTTCCTCCGAATATTTTCTGTGATTGGCAGAATCCACAGATGTAGAAGCCAGAGATACAGAGGGCCATCTGTACTAGCATTCTGCCATTGCATCAGAGATTAATGAAAAGAATACAATTATTACAGATACAGTTGGTGTTCATTTTATGCCTCCTTCCCATCCTGAATTCTCTCCTTCTCCCTGGAGGTTACCACTCTTCAGAGGGTGGTGTGTATCCCCTTCATTCATGTTTTTATATTTTTACTATATTTATATAAATGAACACTAAACAGAATTGTTTCACATGTTTTTAAACATTACAAAAATGCTAAGGCAATGTAAAACTGTTCTGCAACTTGCCTTTATCATTCCATGCTATATTTTTGAAATGCCTTTGTGTTGATTCCTGTGTTCATTCATTTTATAGCCTGTCTTCTTTCTATTCTTTGAAACCTGCCCGAATTGTTGAAGACAGAAAGCAGATATATCTGACAGCTTTTCTGTAGCAGATATGAAATCATTTGGCCTCAATTGTTTTCTGTTTTTTCCCTTTTTCTTTCTTAGTCTCTCCCCTCCCCTTTCCTCTTCTGCTCTATTAAGGATTTTGAATATAAAAGGAAATAGCAGGAGAGAGAAAACTCTACATGGAGGGTCTGAATTTAGCACCCTATCTTCCAAAAAAAGAAAGGACTTTTTTTTTTTGGAGCAGCTAGCATTTATCAGATACAAGTGAAGTGCAAGAATCTGTTCTAAGCACTTTACATTTATTTGGTAATCTTCAATACAACCTGGTGGACAGAGGTGTCTTCCTAGCCCAGGGTAAGCAGTGATTTTAACCCGAGCATTGAGATGCCAGAGCTGATGTCCTTCCCTATTTAAAATAAAAAGTCATATTGATCCCAGCCTCCCGCAGTGTTAGGCAAACTATGAACAGCGAGAGTCCCCAGGGCTAGTGCTTTAACAATTTTGGGTATTGATTCCACTACTAAATTAAGTATCATAACGAATGCTAATAATGAATAATAATGAAGTAGGTACTTGAAAATCCACAGGGCTGGGTGTTACCTCAGTTCAATTTTCTCACCTGAACTTTCGCCACCCGTTGATTTCCAACTCCCCTCTGGATATTTCCATTTGACTACACCATGACTGTTTCTAACTCTGTAAGCACCAAGCTTAGTTATTTCTTTCCCTCTTGACCATTTCTTATTGCAGCAGATCTGGTGCCTCAGTCTGCCTTCCACGGTCTTCTGTACCATGGTTCCTCAATACCCACTAAAGACTGAATCCCACCACCCTCCCAAATTCATATGTTAAGGTCCTAATCCCCAATGTGATGGTATTTGGAAATGGGGCCTTTGAGAGGTAATTAGGTTTAGGTGAAGCCAGGAGGATGGGGTCCTCATGATGGGATTGGTGCCCTTCTTGAAGAAGAGACAAGAGAGCTTGCTTTCTCTCCACCATGTGAGAATACAGCAAGAAACTGGCCATCTGCAAGCCAGTAAGAGAGCCTCGATCCCGAACTTCCAATCTCCCAAACTTGAGAAAATAAATTTCTGATGTTTAAGCTACACTCTCTGGTATTTTGTTGTAACAACCTGATGTGGTTTGGTTCTGTGTCCCCACCTAAATCTCACTTTGAATTGTAATTGACAGAGCAGGAGTATCGCCATCTTGGACAAGGACTGTCATTTAAAAATTCACCTTAATCCTTGAGGAATCGCCATACTGTTTTCCATAATGGTTGAACTAGTTTACAATCCCACCAACAGTGTAAAAGTGTTCCTATTTCTCCACATCCTCTCCAGCACCTGTTGTTTCCTGACTTTTTAATGATTGCCATTCTAACTGGTGTGAGATGGTATCTCATTGTGGTTTTGATTTGCATTTCTCTGATGGCCAGTGATGATGAGCGTTTTTTCATGTGTCTGTTGGCTGTATGAATGTCCTCTTTTGAGAAATGTCTGTTCATATCCTTTGCCCACTTTTCTATGGGGTTGTTTGTTTTTTTCTTGTAAATTTGTTTGAGTTCTTTGTAGGTCGATTCCTCAAGGATCTAGAACTAGAAGTACCATATGACCCAGCCATCCCATTACTGGGCGTATACCCAAAGGATTATAAATCATGCTGCTATAAAGACACATGCACACGTATGTTTATTGCGGCACTATTCACAATAGCAAAGACTTGGAATCAACCCAAATGTCCATCAGTGACAGACTGGATTAAGAAAATGTGGCACATATACACCATGGAATACTATGCAGCCATAAAAAAGGATGAGTTTGTGTCCTTTGTAGGGACATGGATGCAGCTGGAAACCATCATTCTCAGCAAACTGTCGCAAGAACAGAAAACCAAACACCGCATGTTCTCACTCATAGGTGGGAACTGAACAATGAGATCACTTGGACTCGGGAAGGGGAACATCATACACCGGGGCCTATCATGGGGAGGGGGGAGGGGGGAGGGATTGCATTGGGAGTTATACCTGATGTAAATGACGAGTTGATGGGTGCTGACGAGTTGGTAAGTGCAGCATGCCAACATGGCACAAGTATACATATGTAACAAACCTGCACATTATCCACATGTACCCTAAAACTTAAAGTATAATTAAAAAAAAAAGAAAAAGAAAAAATAAATAAATAAATAAATAAAAGAAAAAAAAATTCACCTTAATACAAAACCGCCTAAATCCAAAGGCCATCAACCTAATGGCTAAGGTCAGCATGACCATAAACCACAAATAACATCTCCAACCAGAAACATTCCAAACTCCTCCCCGATCAGAAACATGCTAGCCCCAAGATAAGCGCCCTCTGGCCAGGAAGATGCCAGCCTCGAGATAACTCCCCTCTGGCCAGGAAGATGTCAGCCCCAAGATAACAGAAACATTCCAATCCCACCATAAACTTCTCCCCCCACCCAAAGAAACATTCCAAGCTTGTGATAAACCCCCTCACCCTAAAACCAATTTATACTCTTAGTCGGTAAGAGAAAGTACTCTTGACCGAAATCAACCAGAAACCCCCTCAGGTTTTTTCTCTAAAATAAACCTGTCTTTGACGGTTAAGCCTTGTTTCATATTTTTTTCCCTCTTTCTTTAACTCTTAAAGTAATAATCTCCACATGTTGTGGGAGAGATCTGGTGGGAGGTAATTTAATTATGGGGGGCAGGTTTTTCCCATGCTGTTCTCATGACAGCAAATAAGTCTCATGAGATCTGATGGTTTTATAAAGGGGAGTTCCCTTGCACAATCTCTCTTGCCTGCTGCCATGTAAGACGTGCCTTTGCTTCTTCTTTGCCTTCTGCCATGATTGTGAGGCCTCCCCAGCCATGTGGATCTGTGAGTCCATTAAACCTCTTTCCTTTATAAATTACCCAGTCTCAGCTATGTCTCTATTAGCAGCATGAGAACAGACTAATACACAGCCCAAGCTAAGACACTATATATAGCACCTAAGCCACCTATTTAGCATTTAAACGTATTAACTTTCCATCCCTTTCCTGCAAATCTACATTACCTGTCCCCTTGCCTGTTTTTTCTCTCATGTTATTTTCCTGAACTAGGCTGGCACTCCCCTTCCCCACGTAACTTCACCATTAAAAGGACAGAAATTAAAGTTCATTTTTCCTTAGTCTTTCCTATATTTTCCCTACTAACTTCACATTCTTTTTTGAGATGGAGTCTCACTCTGTTGCCCAGACTGGAGTGCAGTGGCATGATTCTGGCTCACTGCAAGCTCCGCCTCCTGGGTTCACACCATTCTCCCACCTCAGCCTCCCGAGTAGCTGGGACTACAGGTGCCCGCCACTGCACCCAGCTAATTTTTAAAATATTTTTAGTAGAGGGGTTTCACCGTGTTAACCAGGATGGTCTCGATCTCCTGACCTCGTGTGAGCCAGGATGGTCTCAACCTCCTGACCTCGTGATCCGCCCGCCTCAGCCTCCCAAAGTGCTGGGATCACAGGCATGAGCCACCACGCCCTGTGCCCAAGCTTTCATTATTTTTAGAAATGCTATTTATTGCTAAACATCTTGTGTCTGCAATGAAATGATAAACTCTTCAAGGGTGGGCCACATATTGCATTCTTCTTTCACGTAACAGTGTTTCCCAATATTTTTAAATGTCTGAGCCCATCTCATAGCAATACACATTCTCTTTTTTTTTTCTGTTCTTTTTATTATTATTTAAGTTTTGAGATACATGTGCAGGTTTGTTACATAGGTATATATGTGCCATGGTAGTTTGCTGCACCCATCAACCCATTATCTACATTAGGTGCAATACACATTCTCTATTACACTCTTACGATGTTTTCTTCAAAAGTCATATTGGTCATTTTTGCATGAAAGAAAATAAAGAAGTGTGTATTAGTCTGCCCTGACTGCCATAACAAAATATCACAAGACACAGCGACTTAAACAACAGGAATTTATTTTCTCACAGTTCTAGGGGCTACAAGTCCAAGATCAAAGATCCAAGTGCTGGCAGGGCTGGCTTCTAGTGAGGCTTCTCTTCCTGGCTTGCAGACAGCCGCCTTCTTGCTATGTCCTCAC
Organism: Mandrillus leucophaeus; assembly: GCF_000951045.1. Taxonomy (NCBI): domain Eukaryota; kingdom Metazoa; phylum Chordata; class Mammalia; order Primates; family Cercopithecidae; genus Mandrillus; species Mandrillus leucophaeus. The sequence continues at coordinate 4,575,231 of NW_012101698.1, forward strand.
ATGGCCTTTCCTCCGTGTGTGTGGAGAGAGAGAGAGAGAGAGAGGGGGAGAGAGAGAGAGAGAGGGAGAGGGAGGGGGGGAGAGAGAGAGAGAGAGAGAGAGAGAGAGAGAGATTGAGATTGAGATTTCTGGTGTCTGTTCCTCTTTTTATAAGGGCATCAGTCCTATCAGGTTAGGGCCCCACCCTTAGAATCTTTGTAACCTTAATTGCCTCCTTTAAGGCCATAGCTCCAAATCCATTCAGGAGTTAGAACTTCAACAGAAGCATTTGGTGGGGGGCACAATTCAGTCCATAAAAAACTAATTTAAGTAAAAATATATTTGGGGTCAGCATATTATTAATGACTGTATTATAAATCTTATTTTAAGATTAATCTTAAACATAATCTTTAATGACATTTATAACATATAAAATACACTTTAGGTTTTCCCCAACTTAATGACTCACACTGTTTAGTTAACTTTAAATTCACTATATAAGAAAAAAACATGAATTACTGAGAAATAAATTTTAAGAAAGACATTTCACATTGAATTTTAGTCCTGAATGTATAAAGTGCAAAATGAAGTTTAATTGTGTGTTACAGCATTAAAAGTAGACAAAAACTTTCATGACCTGATATTTAGAATTCTTGTATTTACCCTTACAGATCAATTAATTTGTTTTCATAACTTTTGCTTCTAAATACTAAGAAAAAAGATTCAGGCTGCTGCTTACAAGCACTTTCCCACAAATACCACAATGTAGGTGTTTACCCAATAGTATAACACATGAATTGGTTATAATTTTTACTATATTTTATCTTAACATTGTGTTTTGATATCATAAGTGCTGTGTGAAAATTTTGATCAGAATGCTATATAAAGATCTAGTGAAGGGCTGGGTGTGGTGGCTCATGCCTAGAATCTCAGCACTTTGGGAGGCCCAAGCGAGACGATCCCTTGAGTCCAGGAGTTTGAGGTGGCAGTGAGCTATGGTGGTACCACTGCACTCCAGCCTGGGCAACAGAGCAAGACCCTGTCTCAAGGAAGAAGGAAGGAGGAAGGAAGGAAAGAAGGAAGGAAGGGAGGGAGGGAGGGAGGGAAAATAAAGAAAGGAAGAAAGCAAAAAAAAAAAAAGGAAAGGAAAGGAAAAGAGAAGAGAAGAGAAAAGAAAAGAAAGAGAAAAGAAAAAGAAAGAAAGAAAGAAAGAAAGAGATCTAATGAAGCTCTTAAGGGAGACTGGAAGAATTATCAAGTTCAAAATTCATATCAACTTCTGAATTTCAACATTAGTGTTCCCTTAGGAGCACTGTCTTTGCTGCCTTTAACCAGTGGTTCATTCTATGCAGCAAGAAGAGAGTAAATGGAACACCAGGTGACAAAGAATAGGAACAATTTAAGATTGTATAATAGCCAAAACCAATGCTGTGTGGTGTTCCACTGAATCAGACAAATAGATCAAACAAATGAGCTATAAGAACATTCCTCTTGTCTCCACCAAGTCTGATGCTGTTCACTCAATGCTCACTCAGAGCTCTTTTTTATATGTTAATGGGAAATACTAGACACATACAACAGCATGGATAAATATTTAACTGAATCTAAAGGGGCTGGAAACAAAAAGGCCTAAGCTGTAATGATTGAATTTATATAAAATTCTGGAATAGGTAGAACTAAACTATGGTGATAGAAAACAGATAGGTGGGTACTTCTTGAAGGTGGGAGATGGATTGGGATGGAGCGCAAGGAAACTTTCTGGAATATTTAATAAGCATTTGTCAAAAGGACAAATTAATGCTTATTAATTAATAAGCATTTGTCAAATAGGACACTTAAGATCTGAGCATTTCACTGTATATATGTACACCTCAAAAAACTGAAATATAAAAACAACAACAAGAAAACAAAACAAACAAACAAATAGAAAACAAAGAAAAGAAGAAAAGGCAACCAACCAGTGAGTCTGGAAGATCATTTTCTTTCAGTTTTTCAGTGGTTTCTCTCCATCGTCCCTAACACGTTTTCAGTCTTTTTCATTTTAGCCATTCTGGTGGGTGTGCAATGGTATCTTATTGTGGTTTTGGTTTGCATTTTCCTAAAGACTAATGAGGTTTAACACCTTTTCATATGTTTATAGGCCTTTTCGATATATCTTTTTGAAGTGTCTGTCCATTTTTCTTTCTTTCTTTCTTTCTTTTTTTTTTTGAGACAGAGTCTTGCTCTGTCATCTAGGCTGGAGTGCAGTGGTGTGATCTTGGCTGACTGCAACCTCTGCCTCCCGAGTTCAAGAGATTCTCTTGCCTCAGCCTCCAGAGTAGCTGGGTTTACAGGTGCCCACCACCAAGCCCAGCTAATTTTTAAAAATATTTTTAGTAGAGATGGGGTTTTGCCATGTTGGCCAGGCTGGTCTCTAACTCCTGACCCCAAGTCGTCTGCCCACCTCAGCCTCCCGAAGTGCTGGGATTACAGGAGTGAGCCACCACAGCCAGCCTCTGTCTATTTTTCTACTGTATAAATATATGTAGTTATACACACAGACACACACACACAGACACACACACATCTTCTCCCACTCTGTAGGTTGCCTTTTCACTCTCAATGGTGTCTTTTGATGAATAGATATTTTTAGTTTTAATATAGTTCAATTTATACATTTTTCCTTTATGATTAGTGTTTTGTGTCCTGTTATAAACTTTTTGACTACTTCAAGGTTGCAAAGATGTTCTTTTACGTTTTCTTATTAACTTTTAAAATACAGACTGACAATCCAAATGAAATGTATTTTTGTTTATGATGTGAGGAGTGTCCAAATACAATTTTTTTTCCGTAGAGAGATGCAAATGACCTAGCACTATTTTGTGAAAAAATAATCTTTTCTCCATCGGTCCATGTTCTGTAAGACTTGTAAAAAATGAATTTTACATTTATGTCTAATATCTGTTTACACAAATGGTTAAAAACTCTACATATAGTTCTAATATTCTTCTATTTTCACGCAATACTGTTGACACATATAGCCTATTAATGGCTGCATATAATGCATATATGTGCATTGTATAGATGTACTGTAAATAATTAATTCTCTTAAAGTAAGCATTTAGAGTATTTCCATTTGGCTACGTTATTGAGATGCTGAAATGAACACTTTGTCCAAAGTGAGTGCCAGTTGTTTAATTATCTCCTAAGGATAAATTGCTAGGAGGAGGAATTGCTGGATTAAAATGCATGTCTTCTTTTTTTTCCGAGACAGAGTCTCGCACCGTCACCCGGGCTGGTATGCAGCGGCGTGATATCGGCTCGCTCCAACCTCAGCCTCCGGGGTTCAAGCCATTCTGCTGCCTCAGCCTCCCGAGTAGCTAAGATTCCAGGCGCCCGCCACCACGCCGGGCTGATTTTTTGTATTTTTAGTAGAGACGGGTTTCACTATGTTGGTCAGGCTGGTCTTGGACTCCTGACCTCGTGATCCGCCCGCCTCGGCCTCTCAAAGTGCTGGGATTACAGGCGTGAGCCACCACGCCCGGCCAAAATGCATGTCTCTTTTTAACGTTTGCTTTAACGTCTCTTTAACGTTGCTAGGCGGCGTGGCTCACGCCTGTAATCCCAGCACTTTGGGTGGCTGAAGCCAACGGATCGCTGGAGTCCAGGAGTTCCAAACGAGCCTGGGTAAGATGGGGAGATGCCATCTCTCTAGGAGGATCTCTTGAGCCCGGGGAATTTGAGGCTGTAGTGAGCCGAGATTGAGCCACTGCACACCAGCCTGGATGAGAGTGAGACCTTGTTTCAATAAACAAAGTTTGCCTTCCGTAAGGTTTATAATAACGTTTTTCTTCCATCCGCAGATATTAACCTGTTTCCCCACAGTCTCACCAACAGTGGCCATTACCAATGTTTTACATCTTTGCTAAACCGAGTAAAAAGAAAACTTACTGTTTTCATTTCCATTCTTGTCTAATAATAGTTTAAACAGCTTTGTATATCCTTACTATTTGTTTAACTTTTTTGTTTTTTGGGAGGCCAGTTCTAATCTTTGCTCATTTTCCTTCTGGGGTTGTTGGCCTTTTTCTTACTGGCTTATTAAGGAACATAATTAATATATATTATGTCATGTATATATAAACAATCTTATCTCGCAGTTCCCTAGTTTGGCTTTTAACCTCCTATTGTCTTTTGAGCTGCAGTTTTAACCCAGTCTGTATAGGAACTAACATCTGTCCAGAAGCGCCTGAAAGCCTTTGGGGCCAGCGGCCAGTAGGCGGAACCAGCACGTCCTGACAGAT
>NW_012101698.1:4579984-4583182 GCF_000951045.1 Mandrillus leucophaeus
TGCTGCGCGGCCCTGAGGTGGGACCGGCTTCCCGGTGCCGCGAGGGCGCGACCGGACAGCCTTCCCACCCGTCCAGCGCACCACCTCCTTGCCTTGTGGCTGGAGGCACCGCGGACCCAAAGGGAGCGACCATCCCGGGAAGCAGCCCCGAGAGCGGAAGTGCAGAATGGCTTCCTCGAGGGAGTAAAGTGCAGCCTCCCCAGACACTGGGGCGCTGGTGGGCGTGGGCGAAGGTAATCCAGGCCTGTGTACGATCCCGGGCCCTCCTTCGACTTCCCAGCGGGTGAGCCAGGGGCTGGGACCGAGTTTCCTCCAGGTCAGGGACCGGGCCTCTGGAGTGGGGTTTGGGACTTGACTAGATGAAATGATATCTGGGGTGCCCAGCCCAAAGTCAGCCCTGATACTCACTGGCCATTGTTTTCAGTTGCTAGTAGGAGGAGTTGGCGCAAGCACTTGGAAGTCCTTTGTAAGTGTCAGCTGAGAGGTAAAAACTGTTGATGAGATCTTGTGGGTTTTGTTTTGGGTTTACGAATTTTACAAGTATTTCCTTGCGCGGGGGCTACATAACTGCCTACTTGAGTTTGCAATATGAGAATGGTAATAGCGATCCACTTAGCAGAATTATGATGCCACAAAGCTCAATGGAATGTTTAATGAAAGGCTCAGAGGATCATATACTGGAAAATTTTTCCACACGCTGTAAGCAACAGAGTTTTTTTTTTTTTTTTTTTTTTTAAAGTCATGCATTTAAGTGCTGAAGTGAAGTTGAGGTGCACTATTATGACTCATATTCAGAACCTGAAGAGAGAGATACCTATTGTGGTAAGTATGATATCCACTCATTTATTCAGTAAATACTTGCTGAGTGCTTACAGTGTGCCAGGCAGTGTCCAACTTCTTGGAATGGTTTATGTGTAAACAAAACAAAGATCTCTGCCCTGTGGAGCTCACATTCTAGTTTGGGGAAGACAAATAATAAACAGTGAACATGAAGCAAGTTATAGGTTGGAAGGACATGAGTACCATAGGAGAAAAATACAGCGAGATAAGAGGCATGGAGAATGCAAGATGCAATCTTAACTTAGGTAGGCTTCACTGAGAAAATGACATTTGAGCAAATATTGGAAGGAGGTGAAGGAGTTAGCTATGCTGATAGCTGGGGAAAGAGCATTCCAGAAGGAGGGACAACCAATACAGAAAGACTTTTGGCTTGGAATGTGCTTGGTGTCTTCAGTGAACAGCAGAAAGGCCTGTTTGGCTGGAGTAGTGAGTAAGGGAGTAGTAATAAATAAAAATTAGGTGGCAACACAGCAAAAGTATAGTCAGAACGGTGGAGTGTCTGAATCACTTAAGTTGTCCTCATGTGAAGGTAATTACCTATTAGCTTAGGTAAGATTTCACAGCTTAACTACAGCCATTAATTAGTATGTGAAGTTAATGACTAAAATTAGACTTTTTCCAAAATAGAATATAGATGAGATCTAAACATGGCTGTCATTTCCAGCAAGCACAATGCAAATTAAGACAGAGGAGCTTGTTGTAAAAAACTTTTATTTGCCCTTATTTAAGATTTTAGTGAATGTGGAAACACCTCAGTTTTGTCTTCCTTTAGAAGTTTGTCTAAATATAGCTCTACCAGTAAAAAACAAACAAACGAAAAACAGGCATAGTGGCTGACACCTTGGAAGGCTGAGTTGGAGGGACTGCTTGAGCCCAGGGTTTTGAGACCAGCCTGGGCAACAGAGCAAGACCCCATCTCTACAATTTTTTTTTTTTTTTTTTTAACTAACTGGGTGTGGTCGTGCACGTCTGTAGTCCCAGCTACTTTGGAGGCTGAGGTGGGAGGATCCTTTGAGCCTGGGAGGAGGTCAAGGCCTCGGGGAGCTATGACCTGTGCCACTGCGCTCCAGCCTGGGTAGCAAAGTGAGACCCTGTCTCAAAAAAAAATTGTTTTTAATCTAAATATAGTGTGGCAAACAAATGACTAAGAAGACACCTGTTACTTCAGGGAAATTACAAACTGGTAGAGTAGACTTGCAAATAATTTAAACATAAAATAAAGAATGAAAAAAGTGTGCTAAAAGAACAATACAAAGTAAATGCTAAAAGACACATCATTTGAATATTATTGTATGTATTACGGCAGTAGTTCCCTTTATTTCTCATTTTGTCCTTGAACATCTGCTTTTCTGGAATGATGATTTGATTGTCAATTTTTTCATATTTAACAAATTTAGATTTTTTGGAAAATCATTTGTAGAACGCATTGTATATGCTAAATAAGTGCAGAATTTATGACCTAGAGCATCTGTTGATTAACATTACACTAACAGGTACCATGTAATACTCATTGCTCTCCCTGCTGGAATTCGTAACTTTTCCAAAACTCTGCCATTAAGCCATACTTCTCATATCCTTTTTCCTCTTCAGAAGGAAGAGGTTTCTTTGTTTCTGGTTTCTTTGGCAGTGTTGACTGCCAGAGTATGTAGAGTGACTATTTGTAATTTGTATATTTAATACGTATATTTCTTCAGTATAAAATTCTGCTGTCCAAGTGTTAAGAAGTTTTAGTGGCTAGAAGAAATAATGATATTTTATGGTGGAAGTGTGGAGCTGTCTGAACCATATGAAAACCAGGGATCTGTAGTTTGAGACATACCAGGGTAAACTGTTGGTCAGTTTCAGCATCAAACAGAAAAAGGCTAACCACTCAAGTATAGCACAGTTTACAAGTAGTATGGTGATGAATGTTAGTTGATGACCTATGTAGGTGATTGGTACCACCAAAGTGCCTGTCTTAGAGAATGAAATCTGGACAGAGGATGTATTCAGCAATCCTACTAGGGGGGTAAGTGGCTTGTGGCAGGATCAGCACTGGGTTCAGGTGCATGATCCTTTCCCTGAAGGAGGTAAGGTATGATGGGAACTAAAAAAAACAAAATGTCACATGTTGGAGCTTGAACAAAGGTCATGTCCAGCAATGAACCTCTAAGGGTGTGTTTGTCTGAGGTCATGTAGGTTTTGTCACAGCCATTGGTGTGAAGAACTTTGGGGAAGAGTTAGATGGGCTACTATGATAATCAGAGCTGTCATTCACTGACAATTATTCTTTGTTATATTTTTTTATATGCTAGTATGTTTTATCTTCTTAAAAAATGATAGGCTTTTTTTTTTTTTTTTTTTTTTTTAAAAATGATA
>NW_012101698.1:4583250-4614004 GCF_000951045.1 Mandrillus leucophaeus
TTAAAAAATGATAGGCTTTTTTTTTTTTTTTTTTTTTTTTTAATGAGAAGAAACCAAATCCCAGAGATGGAATTTGCCCAAGGCTGCTTATTAAGCCATAATTAGCAAAGCTGGAATTTGAACCCAGGTCTTGGATATCAAAACCTTTTTCATTATTCCAAATTACCTGGTTAAATAACAGAGTATGCTGACTTTAGCCTTCACATTTTATGGAGTTTGTCATGAGTGTGATCATATTTGCTGCTCATGAGATTTCACTCACTAAGAAATTTGATTCATTTAATTATGTGTTTTCTCTTCCTAGATTTTAATTTGATTTGAAAATGAGTAAGTGCAGAAAGACACCAGTTCAGCAGCTAGCAAGTCCCATGTCATTCAGCCCAGATGTTCTTGCTGACATTTTTGAACTCTTTGCCAAGAACTTTTCTTATGGCAAGCCACTTAATAATGAGTGGCAGTTACCAGATCCCAGTGAGATTTTCACCTGTGACCACACTGAATTTAATGCATTTCTTGATTTGAAGAACTCCCTAAATGAAGTAAAAAACCTACTGAGTGATAAGAAACTGGATGAGTGGCATGAGCACACTGCTTTCACTAATAAAGCAGGGAAAATCATTTCTCATGTTAGAAAATCTGTGAATGCTGAACTTTGTACTCAAGCATGGTGTAAGTTCCATGAGATTTTGTGCAGCTTTCCACTTATTCCACAGGAAGCTTTTCAGAATGGAAAACTGAATTCTCTACACCTTTGTGAAGCTCCAGGAGCTTTTATAGCTAGTCTCAACCACTACTTAAAATCCCATCGGTTTCCTTGTGATTGGAGTTGGGTAGCGAATACTCTGAATCCATACCATGAAGCAAATGATGACCTCATGATGATTATGGATGACCGGCTTATTGCAAATACCTTGCATTGGTGGTACTTTGGTCCAGATAACACTGGTGATATCATGACCCTGAAATTCTTGACTGGACTTCAGAATTTCATAAGCAGCATGGCTACTGTTCACTTGGTCACTGCAGATGGGAGTTTTGATTGCCAAGGAAACCCAGGTGAACAAGAAGCTTTAGTTTCTTCTTTGCATTACTGTGAAGTTGTCACTGCTCTGACCACTCTCGGAAATGGTGGCTCTTTTGTTTTGAAGATGTTTACTATGTTCGAACATTGTTCCATAAACTTGATGTACCTGCTGAACTGTTGCTTTGACCAAGTCCATGTTTTCAAACCTGCTACTAGCAAGGCAGGAAACTCCGAAGTCTATGTCGTTTGCCTCCACTATAAGGGGAAAGAGGCCATCCATCCTCTGTTATCTAAGATGATCTTGAATTTTGGGACTGAAATGAAAAGGAAAGCCCTCTTTCCCCATCATGTGATTCCTGATTCTTTTCTTAAGAGACATGAAGAATGTTGTGTGTTCTTTCATAAATATCAGCTAGAGACTATTTCTGAGAACATTCGTCTGTTTAAGTGCATGGGAAAAGCGGAACAAGAAAAGCTGAATAACTTAAGGGATTGTGCTGTACAATATTTTATGCAAAAATTTCAGCTGAAACATCTTTCCAGAAATAATTGGCTAGTAAAAAAATCTGGTATTGGTTGTAGTACAAATACAAAATGGTTTGGGCAGAGGAACAAATATTTTAAAACTTATAATGAAAGGAAGATGCTAGAAGCCCTTTCATGGAGAGATAAAGTAGCCAAAGGATACTTTAATAGTTGGGCTGAAGAACATGGTGTATATCATCCTGGGCAAAGTTCTATTTTAGAAGGAGCAGCTTCCAATCTTGAGTGTCACTTATGGCATATTTTGGAGGGAAAGAAACTGCCAAAGGTAAAGTGTTCTCCTTTTTGCAATGGTGAAATTTTAAAAACTCTTAATGAAGCAATTGAAAAGTCATTAGGAGGAGCTTTTAATTTGGATTCCAAGTTTAGGCCAAAACAGCAGTATTCTTGTTCTTGTCATGTTTTTTCAGAAGAACTGATATTTTCCGAGTTGTGTAGCCTTACCAAGTGCCTTCAGGATGAGCAGGTTGTAGAACCCAGCAATCAAATAAAGTGCCTGCTGGTGGGCTTTTCGACTTCCCATACTATCAAAATGCATATACCATTGGAAATTCGACTCCTAGAATCAGCTGAACTCACAACTTTTAGCTGTTCATTGCTTCATGATGGAGATCCAACTTACCAGCATTTATTTTTGGACTGCCTTCTACATTCATTGCGGGAGCTTCATACAGGAGATGTTATGATTTTGCCTGTACTTTCTTGTTTCACAAGATTTATGGCTGGTTTGATCTTTGTACTCCACAGTTGTTTTAGATTCATCACCTTTTTTTGTCCCACATCCTCTGATCCCCTGAGGACCTGTGCAGTCCTGTTATGTGTTGGTTATCAGGACCTTCCAAATCCAGTTTTCCAATATTTGCAGAGTGTGAATGAATTGTTGAGCACTTCGCTCAACTCTGACTCACCCCAGCAGGTTTTACAGTTTGTGCCAATGGAGGTACTCCTTAAGGGGGCACTGCTTGATTTTTTGTGGGATTTGAATGCTGCCATTGCTAAAAGGCATTTGCATTTCATTATTCAAAGAGAGAGAGAAGAAATTATCAACAGCCTTCAGTTACAAAACTGAATATGTTCTTTGAGATTCAACTTTATGACTTCTTATAATTTGCCCAGTATTGCATCCTGTTGTTCTATTAATTTAAAAACCTTTTTCTTTTGGGGGAAGGCCAACGTTTGTATCATTCAAAGTCTTAATTCTGGAAAACCATCCATTCTGATCTCTAGGGTATATACACCAAAGGCATAGAGCTCTTCCACGTGGTGGAATCTATGCAGTGATAGATATTCACACTCTAAATATGAGGTGTGTGTATATGTGTATGGGTGGACACACCCATCCTTACATATGCTGTTTAGTTGGTCTTAATCTGCTTAAGATTTGCATCTGTGTGCCTTTGTTCAGATTAGTTTTTCTTTTTTTTCCCCCCAGCCGATTTCCTCTTGGTGGCTAATGCTGTTAGTGAATTTTCCAACTAATTTCCACTCATTGGTTAATATTGTTAATGAATTGATAGAGGTAATTGAGGAAAGGAAATGAGTGAGTCACTGTTCAGCAACACTGATTTCTGTTAACACATCAGTTATGAATTTCAGGGAATTCATCTCGCCAGATTCTTGATAACATGCCATTCATTGCCCTTAGGGGATTGACCCTATTTTCTTATATGGCTCAAATAAAACTAGTGTGCTGTTGTATGAATCTTTTACTGACTACACCATCCAACTAAAAAAAGATAACGGGGCAGCTTTAAACCAAAGATCATGTTTAGAACAATGAAAAATTATTTGTTGTATCTAATACTTGCCTGTATCATGAAAAGCTTCATTCAGCAATGATGTAATAATTTTTAACTTCCAGGAAATAATCTGTGAATGGAAAGATTTTTTCAAGATTTTGAGATAGTGTTTAGTCTCATGTTGGTAACACATGAATGTGATGAACATAGTGAATACTAAAGAAAACTCTTCAGACTTTCAGAATGATGGTTTAGAATTTAAATTTTTAATCTTTACTGATTTCTTTTTTTCAGTATGAAAATAGCACTTTACCAAAAGATTAGCCATGAAATGGTTATTTTGCCAGTTGCATTTGATTTCTTTTGTATTTGCAATGTAATGAGTCCTTTTATTTCTTCTGTATTTGCAGTGTAATGAGTTTTTGTGGCAAACTGTATTAAGCAATTTTTCATTATCTTGAAGTTCCATAAAGTGGAGAATATTTATATTCTCACATGCATTTTAGGCACTTTTGTTATGTGAAAATAGATGTATTTCTGATGCATTTGGTTAATAAATATTAATCTGAAAATTTTCATGTTCTTTGCTATTTTGAATTCCGTTACAGATTCATGAATAAAGTCATTACTAGAGAGATTTTGTGTTCATCTTTTTTAAAGAGAATTATGGAAGAAGTTAAAAATATAAGCTGGAAACAGACATTTTTTAAGGGAGCTTTGAATGACAGTTAATGTTCTTTCATTTTCTCTTATTTGCTTTCATTAAAATTTAGTCCTTAATATTGTAATATTTTTGGAAGATCTACTTCAGGAAAGAAACTGAATACTTAAGGGGGGTTGGGAGAGGAGTATGTGGAGGCCTGGAAGTAGATTTTTGAAAGAAAGCTGATTTCCTACTGGTGACTCTAGGAAGCAATTCCAGTTGTATGATGATGGAAGTCTGATAGAAGATTGATTACCAGGAGGAAAAAAAAAAAAAACACTCTTAGAAAACCATTTTGCACTTAATAGTCTTTATGCCTTGCTAAGTGGGATTCAATATACTAATAATGCAGCTTATTTTTTGCTTATTTTAACTATTTGATAAGAATGAAGTTGAAAGCATGGGTCCAGATTCTAGCATTATGACTGTCTTTAAGCCCTTCAAATAAGTAGTGAATGCTTAGTGTTTTGTTGACTCTAATCTGTATTGGAATATGTAACACTGGAGTATTCTCAAGTGTACTTTGCTTTTAAACATGGCTTTTGGAATCAATTCCTCATCTGATTCATTGGATTCAAATTGCCTTAGAGGTAGAGATGACTTGAGGAAGGTTCAGATTGAACTGGATGTATTAATAGATGACAGATACTAATGATTTATATGAATTTCTCTTTGAGAGAAAGGAGAGAAAAAATGCTATTCAAAAGATGAATGGAAAGGTAGAAGAGGACAGGAAGAGATGAGAGTACGCATGTTTTACGAAGGTAGACTGTTCTTAAAAACTTTTTTCCACAGGTTTTGAGATTTTTAATTTGTAATGTCTATTAAAAAAGATCAAATTAATTCCTTTGCAATCTGTTTAATTTCAACAAAACATACACTTAATGTAAGTATTATACTCTTAAAATGATGACAAATTATTATATGGAGATGGGACAGATATGCAAGACCTGGCTGCAAATTTGTTTACTACATAGTTAACACTGAAAAGAGAGATTCAATTATTTTATAGTAGGCTTCCCACACCTTTAAAAAAAAACTGGATAAAACATTTCAGGGTGATCTTAGGAACAAAACTCACTATAAAACAAAAACTTCAATATTGAAACAATATGAATATTTCAAATTCAATATTGAAATGGAAAATGAATTTCCATTTCAATGGTAAGCATTTTTTAGGGTTGGCCTAATGGGCCAAGTAGCAAGTAAACTCAAAACTTGACACTACATATGGTAACTCATAGTATGTAGGTATGTTTTAGGACATGTAATTAAAAGAATAATCCTCAATAGATGTATAATGGGTTGTTATTATTTTGAGCCTCTAATGCATTATTTAGTTTATATAAAATTGCAGGCCTTGAATAATGAGTTCTCCCCTGTCCCCTTATACTCTTATTGTCTGTTTAATATTTGCTTTTTCTTTGTTGGCCAAAACAGAAATGCAAATAACTTATTTTTGATAACTATGAGTTTATACTGGAATGACTTGGGAGGAGGTGAAGCTTATGACCACAGATACATGAAAGTGCATTATTAGTGAAAAGATTTAAAAATTGTCTGTCATTAAGCATAGTTAGCATTTAATTTCACTCAACCCAGCCTGTGGCTGATAGTGTGGCTGAGCGGTCTAACTTCACTCAACTGAAAATTTTAGTCCAATCTGCTTGTGTTCACATATAGGTTGTGTACTCATTTACAAATTGTATCCATGATAATATTTCTCTGAATTTTTTGAGATCTTGATCTTTGTGTCTTTTCAAAGCCATATCAACTAGGTGTGATCATTCTGTGTTCATACCAAGTGCAGCACATCAGTTTAGCTTGTTATGGGACAGGTAGTATTAATATTGTGGCCATATTTTAATTTATGACTTAGATTGTTGTGATTTAAGGAAAACATTTGTGAATAATTTTCTTTAAACTATTTGTGTTCATTACCTTGAAATATTCTACTGATCTTTGCTGATAAACATATTTTATGTGTTTCTGCATTTTTTTGCTATTTAAGATGGTGCTTCAACACCAAATTATTTTACTGGGCAAGACAGATGTGTTTTTTCTGTCTACTTTTGAGAGTTTCTATTTTGCTTCCATTGAATCCCAGCATTGAAAAATCTGTATCTATAATAGAATAGCTGGGAAAATTGAAAACAAGCAGAAATATTTTTGAGTGGATTTCTTTTTAGTAGGGTAAACAATACCCCTGCAACTACAGTAATGTTAATCTTTTTGGAGCTGTTTCTCTTACTGCTTGCATCATTCAGTTTGAGCATTACTTTGAGTGATCTTACGTTGTTACGTCTTTTTTAATTTTCTTTTTTTTAGGATTATAAATTCATCAAGCACATGTGCTTATTGTGAATAAGTATATGACATGTACTTATTTTGTGTGCTGTATCATCAATATAGGTTTCTACAGAATGTTATTTGATTTTGTTTTTATTATAGAAAACCTTCAAACATACACAAAATTAAAATGATGTAACAACCCCCACCCCCACCCCATGTACCTGCAACCCAGGTTTCGTAACTATCAGCATTTTACTGAACTTGTTTTATCCTCCACTTTTTTTCTTGGAGTATTTTAAATTCACGAAATACATATCTCTACATACATACAGACATACAAATACGTATCTTTCACAGATAAGCAATTTACCACACCTAACAATATCACCCAATACCCAGTCCATGTTTAATAACCATTTTCAATATCACCCAATACTTATTTTCCAGGTTGTCTCAGAAATACCTTTTTATCATATTTTTTTCCTTTCAGATAAGGAGCCAAATAAGGCTTCTTGTGTTTATCTGATGTCTGTGAGGTCTCTCTTAATCGATTTAGTCCCTGTCCCCGAGCCCAGCCCCAACATTTTGTTTGCCATGCCATTTAAACTGCTGAGGAACTGGTTATTTGTCCTGTAACCATTTTTATAATCTGAATTTGGCTGATTAGTTATTTGTGATTGCTTTTTAATTGCATTTCTATGCCACAGATTTCCTATAGATTGGTAGGTAGATCTGCAGAATTGATTGCTTTTGGCAAGAATAGTTCATGAGGGTGGTGTGTACTTTCTTTTCGTCACTTCACAAGCACAAAATGGCTAGCTGCCTCCCTCAGTGATATAAAGGTTAATCAGTTTAGATGTTGTCAAGCTAATCCATCAGTTAAGTTTTCTGTCTTTCACTTAATAGGTTTAGCATTCACTGAATATCGATACTAGCTCTATTTATTAAGGGTTGCAAGCAGTGTTTTCCTAACCATATTCCTTCTGAATTCATTGAGCTTTTATGAAGATGACTTCATCAACTATTTTTTTCTGAAGTAGTTTCAGAGAGATAAATTTGTATCTTAGCAACCTTGAAAGGTGACCAATGAGATTTCTTTGTTGTGGTTGTGGTTGTTTTTAAACTCTCTAGGAACTCATGGTTGGTTGTATACTGGATATATTTTAATCAATTATGACTATTCTTACTTGATGTTCAAATTACTCAAATTTGGCTTGGGTGGGTAAGGGAAGGGCTCCTTCATGTTGATGCCTATGTCATGTTTTAAAATGTAATTCAACAGTTTGATAGCTTTCACACATTCTGGCATAATATGCGCCTGTTTCATTGTGTATATTTTCTTCCCAGAGCTGACGTCCCTCTGATTTTAGTGGCTATAGTGCAGTGGATCTCAAAATGTTGGGCCTCAAAATTTAGTCTCTCAATAATTATCAAGGAACCCAAAGAGCTTTTGTTTGAGAGTTATATCTGTTTATATAATTCATGTCAGGAATTAACACAAATTTTATTAATGTTAATATAACTGATAAAACTATTACATGTTATAAATAATTTTTTATGAAAAATATCTTTCAAAACAAAATTTAGAAATATGATACTGTTTACATTCTTACAAATCATTTTTATGTTTTTATAATAGGAGACAGCTGGATTCTCATCTGATTCTACATTCAATCTGTTGGAATACATTGTTTTTGTTGAAATATTTAAGAAAATATGGCCTCATATAGATATGAAGTTGGGAAAGGGAGGAGTATTTTAATAACCTTTAAGGTAATTATGGATTTTTTTGATGTTACATCAAAATTTGGCAGGTAGTAGTTTCTTAAACATTGGTTGCAATGAAGAATCAAGCTATACTATGAATTTTTTGGACTCTTACACTAAAATCTATTGATCTGTCTTGCACTTTGAATGGATCATTTACCTGTATGTGGTTTTTTTAACACCATGAATTTGTCATTTGAAAAATATTGGTTCACTGAGTTATGCAGATCATGCAAATGTTGACATATTTGATTATACATTATGCAAAAAATTACATTTTAAAACATCACCACTGATCTCATCAAGCAAATCTAAGTATTGGGAAGCTGTCAGGCTCAGAGTGATGGACACAAGTTTTATAAAATTCTAAGTTTTCCTTGAATGCTCAAATTTTATCATGTCAAAAAATACTGACAGTTGTTTTCCTTGAAGTGCTTGCTCACTTTATTCATTTTTGAGAAAATATCTGCCAAATACTCAAGTTTTAATAACTATAGTTTGCTAGTTTTTCTTTCCAGTAAAAGTGGTGTTTCATGAAAAATGCAGCATTTGACTTTGCAACTCAATTACACAAATGCTTTTCCTGGAAGCACGCATTCTGTTTTGGTGTGCAGCAAGAGCTTTATGTGTACACAACTTTCCGTTTCTTCACCAATATTATTAAAGTCATGTACTCTTAGGAGCAAGACTTAATACAATTAATATTTTTTGCTACTTCATCAAGGACCTTCTTAAGTAAAAATGGCTCCCTCTGACCCCCATTATGAACATGTATGATGAAGAATATAGTGCCTACTAGTATAGTTTGGTGCCCTGCCTTGATATGTGCTAAGGCAACAGCAGTTTTGCTCACCACTTCTTTGTACCATCAGTGCAACTACTGACATTGTGAAAAGGGGAAATGATGCATAATGTCTTGGTTTCAATGCAGGCAAACCCCAAAATTGGGGCTCAGCCTAGGAGGGTTCTTGGCTTCACACAGGATATAATTCATGTGTGAACCAACAGTGCAACGCCAAAGCAAGTTTATTTGAACAACAGACAGCAGCAGCAGCCCTGTGGATTGCTGGCTAGCAGTATATGTGGCTATTCCTTGACTATATGCTACATAAGGGGCATGTTATTCATGACTTTTCTAGAAAAGAACTGGGGAGTTCCTGGAACCAAGGATTTCTCCCCTTTTAAACCATATAAGGTAACTTCTAGGGGTTGCCATGGCATTTGTAAACTGTCAAGTCACTGGTGGGAGTGTCTTTTAGCATGCAAATGCATTGTAATTAGCATATAATGAGCCATGAAGGTAACTAGAGGTTGCTGTAGTCACCATCTTGGTTTTAGCTGGTTTTGGCTGGTTTCTTTGCCAAGTTGGGTGCTGGGAACACAAGTCCTGCTGATCTCCTGTCTCAGTTTTACCATGAAAATAGTTTTGATCTCACAGACCCTTGAAAAGGTCCTTGGGCCACACTCTTAGAACTGTTACTTTAGTGTTTCCCCATTAGGTGCTGATTTTTTAGTTTACTATTTTTATTAAGGAGGTTTTCCTAATTTTGGGGGTTTTTAAAAAACATAAATGTTTGTTTAAATGTTTCAATTTTTTGAATTAGTGGATATGAACATATTGTCTTTAATTCTGTTTTAATTACATTATTTCTTTGCTTTTCTTGTCTAAGGACTGCTGTGAATGTATGCTGTATATTAGCACCTGTCTTCTGTATCTGTTACTTTCTCTTAAATTATTTTTTATCTTTTTATTTTTGTTTGATTTTTAATTTCCTTTTTCTATTTCTATTACTGTTTTCCATTATGTATATTAGCTCTTATGTTTAACATTTATATGTGAAGTAATTGGTTTCTTCTTATTTCCTTACTGATAAAAGAAAAACTTCAACTGAATTAAATTTAAAGGAGTTTAATTCAGCAATAGAAAATCTGTGAATTGGGCAGCCGCCTGAGCCAGAGTAGGCTCAGAGACTCTCAGTGCAGCCATGTGGTGGAAGAAGATTTATAGAAAGAAAAAGGAAAGTGATATACAGAAAACGCAAGTGAGGTACAGAAACAGCTGGATTGGTTACAGATTGACATTTGCCTTATTTGAACAGGGTTCAAACAGTTGGCTACATTTGATTGGCCAAAACTCAGTGACTGGCACAAGCGTAAGCTATGGTCTGTTTATATCTCCACTTGTTATAGTTCATGATGTACAGAGAAACCTTTAGGACGAACTTAAAATATGTAAGGTGGCAGCTTCAGGCTAAACTTGATTTAACATTACTGAGTTCAATTTTTTTTTTTAATCTTCCTGCTGACTAATCATATAAACTGTATTTTTCTATTTTAATTTATGTTGTTCTTTTAGAGCTTCTATTTTCTTCTTTAATATCACTTGAATCCATCTTGCGACTTTTTTTAGTGTGTTTTCTTAGTGGTATGTTTCTCATATCATTTTCTGCCTTTTCCTTGCAATATCACTGTATCTAGGTTTAATTACAATCATTTTCTATGGCTCTTGTTTAAATGAGATTTCATTTTCCTGAACTTTTAGGAACTTTTATGTTCCTGTGTGATAGTGGAAGTGGACCAAAATAGATAGCTTTCCTAGCACAATATTTTCAGGGCTTTCTCCTTTAGTGTTACTTTAAAAGATTTTAAAATATGCCCTCTGCATGTAGCCACCTTTATAGTGCTTTTTAAGCTCTGTCTTCCCTGGTTCCCTCCTTCACTAGTATCTGAACCTTCTCTTTTTTTTTTTTTTTTTTTAACCTCGTCTATGTCTGGTTTCTTTCACTCATTATGTTTGTGAGATTAATTTGTGTTGTTTCATGTATAGGATTCTATTATATAAATACATTACAACTTATTTATTCTACTATTGCCTGATACTTGGGATATTTTCAGTTTGGGCTGCTATAAACAGTCTTCTATATACCATTTGATGCTCATATGAATGCATTTCTGTTGAATATTGGATTAATTATCTGGGGCTGCTATAACAAAGTACCACAAACTAAGTGACTTAAACAACAGAAATTTATTATCTCACAGTTCTGGTGGCCAGATCTCCAAGATGAAGATGTTAGCCAGGCCTATCCTCACTCTGAAGGCACTAAGGATCTGTTCCAGGCCTCTCTCCTAGCTTCTGGGAATGCTTTGACTTGGAGTAGCGTAACTCTAGTTTTCACAAGGAATTTTCCCTATGTGAGTGATTCTGGGTTCAAATTCCCCCTTTTCATAAGGATACCAGCTATCTACATTTGCAACAACTACTTCCAAATAGGGTCACATTCTGTGGTACTGGGGTTAGCAGTTCAACATACGAATTTTTGGCAGACACAATTTAGACCATAACAGGTATGTACCTAGAAGTGGAATTGCTAAATCATCAAGTGGCTCGTAGATACTACCAACAGTTTTCCACAGTAGTATACTAATCTACACTCCTAGTAGTCATGTGTCAGACTTCCAATAGGGTATAGTAATTTCTGGCAACTTACTTAGTTCAGTATAATTTCAAAATGAACAGAAGAATTGCAAGAATAGTACAAGTAACTCCCACATATCCTCTATCAAGATTAATCAGTTGTTTACGTTTTTCCCTATTTGCTTTATCATTCTGTGGGTGCATATAATTTTATTATCTGAACCATTTGAGAGTAACTTAGAGACATTTTGCCCCCTTAAATACCTAGGTATACATTTTCTAAAAACAAGGATATTCTATCACCACAGTATAATGATCAAAGTCAGACTATTTAACATTGATGAAGTACTATTATCTAATTCATAGTTCATATTCAAATTTCAATAAGTGTCTAATTAATGTTCTTTATAGCTCCTCTGCCCCTCTGTCCCTAGTCCAGATCCGATCCGTGGTCATTCATTGTATTGGTTTTTATGTCTGTTTAGTCTATTGGAATCTGGAAGAATTTCTCAGCCATTCTTTGTCTTCTTGGCCTTGGAATTTTCAAAGTGTTTAGTTCAGTTATTTTATATATTGGCTCTCAATATGCATTTGCTTTATGTTTCCTCAGGTTTTGATTCAAGTTATAGATTTTTGGCAAAACCCCATAAAACTGATAGTATTTCCTTTTCAATGCATCATGTCAGGAGGCACAGGATGTTGGTTTTTTCCCAATGTTAGTAATGTTAACTTTGATCACTTGGTTAAGATGTTGTCTGCCAGGTTTCTCCATGACATTACTATCCTTGAGTTTACAGATTCTTTTTTGTGCCATCTTCAATCTGTTAATTCCATCTAGAAAATTTTTCATCTTAGATGTTTTAGTGTTCAGTTCTGTGATTCCCATTTGATTCTCTTTTATAGTTTCTATTTTTCTGCTGATATTCTCCATATGTTCATTTCATATGATCATATTTTTCTTTAAGTCTTTTAACCTACTTATAATCGTGACTTTAAATTTCTTTTCTACTAATTCTAGCAACTGGGTCCTTTTAGGGTCAGATTTTATTGACTGGTTTTTCTCTTAACTGTGGATTACAATGTACTGTTCCCTCACATGTCTAATAGTTGTTTTGGCCACCAGACATAGTGGGTGATATGGTGTCATAATTTCTGAATCTCTTGTATGACTCTGAAGAGTGTGGATTTTTGTTCTAATGGGCAATTAACTTGGCTGGCTCAAATTCCAGACTCCTCCCATGTTTTGGGCAGCCCCTGAAAGTTCTGCTTAGTTTTTTCAGCCTTTCCAGCTGTTGTCATTTGCTGGCAGTCTCATAGTCTTCTCTGTGTATTTATAGTTCAAGGGTTCGTCAAAGATTGGGTAGGAAATATAGAGAGATTTTAGAACTCCTATTTCTTTGACCTCCTTCTTATTGGGATTCCCCCCTTTTCACCTACTATTGGAGACCCCAGCTCTTATTATCTGACTCCGTAAGCCAATAGGATTACAGATTTCTGCTTGCATTTTAGTCTCCCCATGGGGAAAAGACTAGAGAGCACCCTTAAGCAAAAAGCCTTTGAAATACAAATATTCCTCCGTCTTAGTTACCTTAGTTTAGAGGTCAGTTCCCCTCTAATTTCTGCCACCTTTTGGTCTGTCTCTCTCCAGTGCCTTCAAATAACTGTTTTCAAAAAAACATTTCGTTCACAGTTACAATGATCTGTTAGAGAGAGTTAAACCTATACAAACTACTCCACTATAAATGCAGAGGTATTTTAGAACAGTATTTGTTTTTAGCTTCTCTATACTTAAATTTAATTACAGTAATGAAAGTGGTTTTATTAATATAGTTCACACCTGGCCTAATAGTCACTAATTAGTCACCAAGGAACCTGTGGTATTTGAACACAGTTACTAATGCCTGAGCACGTCAGTTTTAGGAATATACATATTTCTGCTAATGTTGATTAAATCTCTTATGAAAACTGAGGTGGTACAGAAAACTTGGAGTTCATTTCAGGCTAAATAGGTCTCTGTGTGAAATAGCTATATTATTGTATTTCTGGTTCCTAAATCAATTAGCAGAATAAGGGGCAAGTAATTAATGCTTTTTAATTTCCAAGGTTCCATTAACTAGACTTCCAGAGTTACACTGTACTTTGCTTATTTAAATATTATTTCTGCCCTTGTGCTATTGAAATGGCAGATAATATTAAATAATTTTTTTCCTGCAAACTCTGCAATTAAGGGGGTGAATTTTGGAGACTCTGATAGTTAGCAGAGGAATGTTAACTAGGATTTCAAAGACCAGGAATACAATAGTATACAGGAAAGTTGTGTTCTAATCTTTGTATTTTAAAATTGCTTTGACTCACAAAGAGTTCCAAATTATGTCATCTGTAACATGTATTCAAGAATGTATAATTCAAGATATGCACGTTTCTTTTTTTCCCTCCAACTTTGTTTTTGAAAATTTATTTTTAAATTTGAAACCTACAGAAAGCATTCAAGAATTGTACAATGACTCTCTTATATCCTTCATCTGGATTTATCAATTTTCAACATTTGGAATTTATTGGTCAATTAGTTTTTACATATGGATATAGGCTTATTAATTTTGTTCCTGCAGAGAAATGTCAATAATTGCTAAATTGCTCCCCATCACCTTTTAAGATTTGCCTGCCTAATTCCTGTTGCTTAAACCTTGTGACCTTCTTACCTTTCAGCCCACCCTCTCCCTTATCAGTTGATTGGACCAAGTTTGGTCAGCTATCTGGAATGTAAGACCAAAAGATGATTTCAGCTGATCAGAGTCTTTTGCAATTGGAGAACTTAGAGAGAGGCAGTGAGAAGTGAGCTCTGAAGCTGTAAGTTTAGGAGCTGAAAAAATCCTGGATAGAGCATAACATACAAATTCATTGTGTGTATGTGTGTAATTTTTTTTTTTCATGGCTGGCTTTACTCTATCCTTAAAATTTCAGCTCAAATGTCATCTTCTCAGAAAAACTTTCACAGATCACCTAAGCCCTAGTCCCATTCACCTTCCCTGACCATCACCATTCTGTAACACAGAATCTGGTTTTGTTTTTCTTAGTATGAGTCATTTATTTATGTACTTATTATTTCTTCCATTCCAGTCTCTCTGTTTTTTATTTCATTTTCTTGCCATTTTGCTCTAGCTAGAACTTCCACTATGATGTTGAGTAGGAGTGCTGTGAGGAAGTACTTCCTTACCTTAGTCCTAATCTTAGGGAGAAATGGTCTTTTATCATTATGGTATTAGATATAGGGTTTTTCAGTGAAAGTCCTTCATCCTATTAAGACAGTTTCCTTCTATTCCTATTTTTTTGAGATTAAAAGAAAACACATGAATGGATGTTGAATTTTGTCAAATGCCTTTTCTGTAACTGTAGAGGTGACCATGTGGTTTTTCTTCTTTAGACTGTTAAGATGGTGAATTATATTGACTGATTAAAAAGCAACTTTTTTTTTGTAGAGATGAGGGTCTCACTATGTTGCCCAGGCTGGTCTTGAACTCCTGGGCTCAAACCGTCCTCTGTTGGCTTCCCAAAGCACTGGGATTACAAGCGTGAGGCCACTCACCCAGCTGTATTGGCTAATTTTTGAATGCTGAATCTGCTTTGTATTCCTGGGATAAACTCCACTTGGTTATATTATCACTTTCATATATTTCTAGATTTGATTTGATAAATTTCTTGGAGAATTTTGATATCTAATGTTCATAATAAGTATTTGTCTACAGTTTTCTTTTCTTGTGATGTCTGGTTTTTGCATCAGAGTAATGCTGGCCTCATAAAATACTTTGGGAAGTATTCTCTTTTCTGGAAAAAATTCTGTAGAATTGATTTTTCTTTCTTAAGTGTTTGGTATAATTCTCTATTATTATTTTTATTCCATTTCTAGCATTATTTGTTTCTTCATCTAAATCTATGTATCTGGTATCAAATTTCTCTTTTCTAAAGAATATTCTTTAAATTTTTTATGGTTTAGTCCTGATGACAATTAATTTAATTAGTTTTTTTTCTAAGAAATATTTTTATCCTTTATGTTTGAAAGATATTTTCACCAGGTAGAGAATTCTGTATTGACACTATTTTTTCTTTTAGTCCTTTAAAAATGTTACTCTATCGTCTTCCGACATGCATGGTTTCTAATAAGATGGCTGTTTATTTCTCTGTGTTAATGTGTCTTTTTTACCCCTGCTGGTTTATATGATATGTCTATCTCTGGCTTGGTATTTATCTTGGTTGTTGGTTTGGATCTGTAGTTTAATGTATGTCATTAATGTTGGAAATTCTCAGGCATTATCCCTTCTTATATTTACGCTACCTCATTTCTCTCTTTTTTCCTTCTGGAATTCTAGCTATACAGCTGTTAGATCATTTTATGTTGTCCTATACTTTCTGGATGCTAGGTGCTGTTTTTATTTTTTGCTCTTTATTCTCTTTCAGTTTGGATGATTTCAAGTTCACCAATTCGTCCCTTAGCCCTGTCAAGTCTACTGATGAGCCTGTCAATGACAATCTTGATGTCACTTGATCTTGTTACTGTGTTTTTCACTTTTAACAGTTTCATTAGATTTTTTTCTTACAGTTCTCATTATCTCTACTGAAATTACCCATCTGACAATGCATGTTGTCCACTTCTTTCGCTGGAAGCTTCAATATATTTGTCATAGCTATTTTAAATTTCTTATCTAATAGTTCCAGTATCTGTATCACATATGAGTCTGGTTCTGTTGATTGCTTTGTCTCTTGGCATTGTGGGGCTTTTTATTTTTGTTTTTGCTTTATATACTACGTACTTTATTTACTTTTTTATTGAACACTGGACAGCACTGATTGAGGTAAATAGTTTTTATGCCTGCAAATGGGGTACATTTTTTCTTTTTCTAGATTTTTAGTGTGGAATATGAATCAACCCAGACAGGCGTTGAGGTGGCTTTGGGGTTTGTTGTTCATAGGGCTATCCTCAGTGTACCAGAGACTTCAAATTCTTCTAGCAAAATGTTGTATTAGGAGCAGGGCTGGTTTACCCACTGAATAGACTTTTCTCAGTGTCGGGCCTACCCTTAGCCTTACACTTTCTCCTTATGCAGTGACCCCTAGAGAGTTTCTCTCCATGTCCTTGCTTCTCTCTGGGCCCTCTCAGCAGTAGTCTGCTGTTGCTGTGTGATGCTTCTTGCTCTGGTGGTGGCAGGTGAAGGAAGTGTTCCCTGTTGTTCTGATTAAGCCTCAGTGTTGAGTGGATACTGTGTCTCTGGGTCTCAGGAGTGTGACCTTTTTCATGCTTCTGTTTCTCCCCAGAGATAGTTCTGAGCCCAGCATATACTCCTGCTCCTCCCTGAGGTGTGGAGGAATTTTTTTTTTTTTAACAATTTTCTTCCCAAAGCTGCAGTTGGTATTCAGGAGTGCTCTAAGGGCGATAGTGTTTGTTGCCCTTATTCCCCACTCTAGGTGAAGTTGTTGTGTTTTCTTGTATTGCTTTTGTTTTAATAGGGGAGATAGGGAAGAAGGGTCTGGGCAGGTATCCATGCCCTTCCTGCAGCAACTGCTTCTCCCCTCCCCTAAGCATGTCTTCTCAGCACTGCCGCCATCATTGTTTATGAGCACCCACTAGGGCCTGTAGAGAGAGGCCTGTGAGTGGTGTAAACTCCCTTTGTATCTGAGGCCATATTCTGTCACCTGCCAATACTCAGATTCTACCAGTTTCTTCACAGTTCTTCTGGGTGTTCATCTGCCCCACGTAAACAAATGCTTGCATCTGAGTTTTCCTGTAGGCACTTCTCTTTCCTTTGATTTTGGGCTAGTTGGCGCTTCTTCAAAGAAACTAGTTGTTTCTTTAACTCTTTGATGAATCCAAGAAAAGTTGTTAACTTTAAGTTCGTTCAGATTTTTATTTATTTATTAATTTTAAGTGTGGGAGAGGTATTCTTTCTAGTTCTTTTCCAGCTCCCCAGCTCCAGAGTTGAAACCAGAAACCTGATCCTCCTTTTTACCCCTAATATCTTCTATTCATACGGTGACTGTTCGTCCTGGTTTACACTAGTATAATTATTAATAGCACTCACTTTTCACTCAGTTTCTCTGTTTGCATGATAAATTGTATGATCACCTTTTCTTTTGGTAGTTTGTCCTTGAAAATATTATATAATGAGGTTTCATCAGCAGCATATGTTAGGTTTGGACAGATTTAGTTACTCTGGATAAAAATCAAATATTGAAGATCATTTTGGTGATATTCAAAAGGACGTGGAGAGAAAAGGTGTAAGTGAAAGACATATCAGCGAAATCTAATGTGTAGACCTTGTTTGGATCCTATTTCAATCCAAAAGGATTTTTTTTTCTTTTTTTTTTAGAGAATCAGGAACATTCGAACTTGGGCTAGGAATTACAAGATATTAAAGAAATATTATTATTTTGTTAGATATTACAATGATATTATAGTTATGTTTTCAAAATCTTATTTGATGGATTTGGAGGTTAAATGGTATGAGAGCAGAGGATAGCAGAGGTTTTTTTTTTTTTTTTTTTTTTTTTTTGGAGATGGAGTTTCGCTCTTGTTGCCCAGGCTGGAGTGCAATGGTGTAATCTTGGCTCACTGCAAGCTCTGCCTCCTAGTTTCAAGTAATTCTCCTGCCTCAGTCTCCCAAGTAGCTGGGATTACAGGCATGCACCACCATACCCAGCTGATTTTGTATTTTTAGTAGAGACGGTGTTTCTTCATGTTGGTCAGGCTGGTCTCAAAGTACTGACCTCAGGTGATCCGCCCCCCTCGGCCTCCCAAAGTGTTGGGATTACAGGAGTGAGCCACCACATCCAGCCAGAGGTTTATTTTAAAATACTCAAACACAAAAAGAAAAGTGAAGGGAGAGAGAAAGGTGGTAGGTAAAGACAAGAACAGCAAAATTTTGATAACCACTGAAGCTAAGTGATAGATACTTGGGGATTCATTATCTTATTATCTCAATTTTTTTTTCTGTTTGACAATTTCCATAATAAAACCTTTTTGTTTTGAGACAAAGTCTCACTCTATCACCCAGGCTGGAGTGCAGTGGCACGATCACAGCTCACTGCAGCACTGAACTCCTGGGCTCATGCAATCCTCCTGCTTCAGCCTCCTGAGTAGCTGGGACTACAAATGTGCACTGCCATGCCTGGCTAATTTTTTATATTTTGTAGATATGGGATCTTGATATGTTGACCAGGCTGGTCTTGAACTTCTGGCCTCAAGTGATCCTGCTCCCTTGGCCTCCCAAGATAATAAAAACTTTTAAAGAGAGACAAGGATATGATCAGGAACCTATATCTTAAAGAAAAAAAAAAAAAGATGATTATTCAACCATTTAAACTAGTAAGGTGATTTTTTCTTGTGGCAGAGGCTAGGCAGCTATGCCTCCAAAATTCATTTGAAAAATTTTGGTTCAGTGATTATTCAGCAAACCAGATGATCTATGATATGGCAGGTCAAGGAGAATAGAAAGAAGTGAAATGTCATAGTTTCAATGCAGTTCAGTCCTGCGGACCCACTCTGGACCAGGATGGGGGAAAGTGCCTTGCAGATGTCTTCTTAAACCTGACTCAACTTACTGTGTATTCTGTGCAAACTTCAGAGGGAGAACGCTGTGATTTTCTTCCCTTTTATCCAGGTTCTCATTGTTGTTTTATCATCTCCTTCTCATAATATGTAGAGACAAATGCCTTGGGAAGGGAAGTAACAAGGCTGTACATCCAATGGAGGAAAGGACTGTTCACTGTTTTGAACAGTGAACAATACACTTACTGCCATTACTGGCACATAAAAGACATTAAATAAATATTGTATGAAGGAATGAATGAACAAATCCATATTTGCTGCTTGCCACATAGAAGATAAATAAATACTGTCTACATTGAATGGAATTGTGTGTGACAAAATTGAAAGAAGAACTTGAGAGTTTATGTTGGACCATTTAATGTCAGACCTCTTCAAAGTCTTTTGGAGATGTCCAAATGGACAAAATCAGCCAGTGTGATGTTCATGACCAGGCAAGGGAAGCCAAAATGAAGGGCAGCTTTATTTAAAATGAACAGAACAAGATATGGTTACATACATGCCACTGCTCTTTTAAAATATATCCATAGAAATGATTAGTCCTTTAAAAGTCCTCATGCCACAGTTCTGCAAAGAAATCAGGAGACTTTGTAATATCCTGTCCGCAAAAAGTTAGAATGACAAGCGTCCTTAAATAAACAGGAATAATTAATCATAGTGTTGTTGTTTTGATGAGCATGCAAGAGTGACAAGTTAATAAATCAGCAGTTCATACAGGGAAAGTGGCTAAGGAGGCGCTATGGTTTAATTTACATCTTTGGAAGGCAACAAAGATTTAATAATCTCCCTGCCTCATACATCAAACGAATACCCCTGAGGCGGAAAAGCAAAATGTTTTTAACTGTTAATCTGAGAAGCAATAAAATCCTGCCTTGGGTCACAAATAAATTGAGTTTCTAGTGGTCTCCATGGACCCCTAGTATGTGTGATTTATTCAGATTCTAAAGCTACTCAGGACCACTTAAAGCCTTGGGGGAATGCCATGGGAGTTACCAATCTAATCAGAAGTTCTAGACTAAGGGCAATGACTGATCTTAGCTTACATCTACCCAATAATTTATTTTACCTTCTTGGTCAACTACAAATAGATTATGAACTACAAGCATATGAATTTGAGATTCAGTTCTAAACGACTGTTTTTAGTTGGGGTTGTAACTATCTTTGTGCTTTTGTAGTACGTGTGTTTAAAAGATCAGAAACTGTTTTGAACTTTCTACTTTCTAAGTGTAGGATTTTCACTGACTAGAGAAACTGGGATGCCAAAAGGGAAATAACTCTCCATGGCATCACGAGCCATTTGTGAAATCTAAATAATTTTCAGGTTTCCAAAGCAACTTCATTTCTTAAGCCCCTAAGCTATGGGGTATATTTGTTACTGGAAAGCGGTCCCAATCTAGACCCCCAAGAAAGGGTTCTTGGATCTCGTGCAAGAAAGAGTTCTGGGGGAGTCTATAGAGTAAAGTGAAAGCAAGTTTATTAGGGAAGTAAAGAAGCAAAAGAATGGCTGCTCCATAGAAAGTGGGTTGGCTATTTTTATGTTCATTTCTTGATAATATGCTAAACAAGGGGTGGATTATTCATGAGTTTTCCAAGAAAGGGGCGGGGATTCCCAGAACTAAGGATTCTTCCCATTTTAGACCATATAGGGTAACTTCCCAATGTTGCCATGGCATTTGTAAACTGTCATGGTGTTGGTGGGAGTGTCTTTTAGCATGCTAATGCGTTATAATTAATGTAAAATAAGCAGTGAGGACGGTCAGAGGTCGCTTTTGTCTCCCTACTGATTTTGGTGGGTTTTGGCCGGCTTCTTTACCACATCTTGTTTTATCAGTGGGGTCTTTGTGACCCGTATCTTGTGCCAATCCCCAGTCTCATCCTGTGACTAAGAACGCCTCACCTCCTGGGAATACAGCCCAGCAGGTCTCAGCCTCATTTTACCCAACCTCTATTCAAGATGGAGTCATTCTGGCTTGAACACCTCTGACATATTGATTTTATTAATTTGGAAAACTTGACCCTTATGAATATTAACATAGAAAATATTACCTTCCTTGTTTAAAGGACAGGCAAGGATAGTTCAGAGAAAGGAGAAGGTAGAGTTATTTGCATTACATATATATGTGTGTATTTGTTTCTCCAGTTTGTCATGAAATACTTTTATAAAGGAATTCGATTGTGAAATATGATCTCTGCTCATCTTTTTACTAATACTGCTTATAATTTCAACTGGATCATTCGTGATGCCTAATGCAATGCTGTAGAAAATGGACAAAAAGGTCCTAAGTTGTTGACATGAAAATATATAACTCTCTTTCTTTGACCTACCTCCACCCTTGGAGCTCTAAATCACAGCTGTAAATTAGGTTTCTATTTTGTCATGTCTTCCAGGGGTACAATGACTGACACAAAACACGGTTCAGACTATAATTAGCTCATTCATCCAACTTAGCAATAAGGAAAAGACATACCAACTCAGATTTACATGGGCTACTCCTGCCTGCCTCTCTCTGAGGTGGGCTGGATTCTCTTGGTTAGGAGTTTAGGTTGTGCCAGGCAGGAGAGGGCTTAGAGGAGAATCTCCTTCTTCTTCAGCAGTTCACTTAGCAAACATTCATGGAGTGCTCTGCATGTTGGGCACTGCCTTAGGTCCTAGGGTGTAAGGATCACAGAATGACAGAGGCAAAGAGCACTGCATCTGTTTCCTATGGATGCTGTAACAAATTCCCATGAACTCAGTGGCTTAAAACAACACAAATTTCTTATCTGACTATTCTGAAGTCCAGAAATCTAAAATCAAGATGTTAGCAGGGCTGTTTCTGTTCCCTTTCTGGAGGTTCTAAGGAAGAATCTGTTTCCTGGCCTTTTGCAGCTTCTTGAGACCATCTGCATTCCTTGGCTCATGGCTCCATCACCACTTCAATTTTTGCTTCTCTCTTCTCATCTCCTCCTACTCAACCTGACTTCCTGCCTCCCTCTCAGAAGGACCCTTGTGATTACATAGAGCCAAGTTGGATAATCCATAATAAACTTCCCATCTCAAAAATCCTTAAACACATCTGCAAAGTCCCACTTTCCATATGAAGTGGTGTTCATGGGTTCCAGGAACGAGGATGTGGACATCTTTGTGGGGCCATCAATCAGCACAGATTTGGGCATTGGACTGCTCTGTCACTCTCCAGTTTAATATGGCTATTACGTAAATTTCTTAACCTTCCTGCAAAGTGGAATAAATAATGCCCATCTCACAGAGTTGCCTGACAATTAAATGCCTGAAAGCAATTAGCACCATGTCTGACTTGCATGACAAGTTCAATGAATGGGAAGTTCGGGAATTATTGTTCTTGTAATTCAGTGATGAAAGGGCACAGTCTCCCCTCTCGGAGGACTTCAAGTCTGGTGAAGAAGATGAACAAGTACACAAATAACTACAACTCAGTATGAGACAGTGTGATAAGGGCTATATTTGTCTGAAGTCACAAGGGTTCTCCTCACCTGACTTCAATCAGTCTCTTAGACATGATCAGCTAACTCTTGAGTTTCGAGGTGAAGGAAGGCAAAACAAAACATTGTCTGAAGCTATGGTTGATATAAAATGCCAGGTACTGGAAGGCTGTGTATTTTAATTTTGATGAGCTCATATTTTCTTTTTCTTTTTTTCGTTTCTTTTTTTTTTTTTTGAAACGGAGTCTTGCTCTGTCGCCTAGGCTGGAGCGCAGTGGCACAATCTCAGCTTACTGCAACCTCCACCTCCCGGATTCAAGCAATTCTCTGCCTCAGCCTCCCCAGTAGCTGGGATTACAGGAGCCTGCCCCCATGCCGGGCTAATTTTTGTATTTTTAGTAGAGACGGGGTTTCACCATCTTGGCCAGGCTGGTCTTGAACTCCTGACCTCGTGATTCACCCGCCTCGGCCTCCCAAAGTGCTGGGATTACAGGCGTGAGCCACCGTGCCCGGCTGGTCATATTTTCTTTAAGAGAAAATGATATCCTGGTCTTGAGCTATTATGTTAACTCCTTTGGGCTTAGGGAATATGCTATTTAACATGTGAGGGCCTTGGAGGGCTAAGACTATGTTGGGTGGTAAAAGGAAAGGCAATAATGTAAGAGAAAGTTGAAAGTTCATTTTGTTCCTCTTTCCTCTTCTTTCGTGCTCTACTGCTGACTTTCATACCCTCCCTCCCCAAGGGGAAGGAGTGCCAATATGATTGGAAATATTGCAATATTCTGGTTGGGCCAAGTTTCCTAGTGACCAGAGTCCCTCTGTATGAAAAATTCAGCACTCTGAGTGGGTGCCATTCATGTGTTTCTTCTATAAGTTTTTCCTTTGTTTAGTTTTGTTTTGTTTTGAGACAAGGTCTCCCTCCATTGCTCAGGCTGGCATGCAGTGGTGCAATCACAGCTCATTGCAGCCTCAACCTCCAGGCTCAAGCAATCCTCTCATCTCAGCCTCCTAAGTAGCTGAGACTACAGGTGTGTGCCACCACTCCCAACTAATTTTTCTATTTTTTTGTAAAGATGGGGGTCTTACTGTGTTGCCCAGGCCGGTTTTGAACTTCTGGTCTCAGGCGGTCCTCCCGTGATCTCAGCCTTCCAGAGTGCTGGAGTTATAGGTATGAGCCCCTGCACCCTGCCTGTCTCTCCTGTAGTAAGTACCAGGGTCCACATTCTTCCTTCTCTATAGCAGCTGGCCTGAGCACATATGCTGTCCTTGTTCTGTCTTGTTTCCTAATTTGATCCCCATCTTAATCATGTAGCAGCATGTGACACAAATTCTTGTCTTGACCTCTAGAACACCATTTTCTCCTGTTTGCCTCCTATCTTGTGTTCACTGCTTCTTAGTCATCTCTGTTGGGTCCTCATTTCCCCAACTTAACATTCAAATACTCCAAGGCTCAGTCCCAAGACATCTTCTCCCTTCTGTCTCTAATCATTCCACTCTTATGGACTTAAGTATCATCTCTATATTGATGATGTTGGCATTAATTTTCAAGAGCTGCTTAAAATGACATGAATTCCCCTTATAACTTTTAGGTCAAATGTCTGACATGGGTCTCACTGGGCTGAAATCAACCTGTCAGTGGGGCTGCCTTCCTTTCTAGAGGTTCTAGGGAAGAATCTCTTTCCTTGCATTTTTCAGCTTCTAGATGCTACCTGCATTTCTGAATTTGAGGCTACCTTCCTCTATTTTCAAAGCCCGCAAAATCTTATCTCTTGGAGCCTCCTTTGGCCACAGTGGGAAGAGTTCTCTGCTTGTAAGGACCCATTTGATTCCACTGGGCCTGCCCAGAGAATCCAGGATAGTCACCCATCTCAAGGTCCATCCCTTTAATCACATCAGCAAAGTTCTTTTGTTGCCGTGTAAGGAAATATATTCACAGGTTCTGAGGATTAGCCCATGAACATCTTTTGGGGGAACACTGTTCTGCCTACCACAATGGCCAAATATATGTCTCCAGACTAGACTATTCTCCTGAACTCCAGAACTGTATATTCAATCACCTACTAGGCATCTCCGTTTGGCTGTTTGGTAGACATCTCCAACCTACTTTGTCCACAACTGAGCTCTTGAGCAACCTCCCCAAAACCTGCTTTTCTCACGTTCTTCACCATGTCAGTGGATGGAACCTCTGCCCTTCAAATTGCTCAGGCCAAAAGTCTAAGGATTACCCTTGACTCCTCTCTTCCTTTTGCTCCTATATCTAGTCTTTCAGCAAATCTTGTTGGCTCTACTTCTAAAAGTTATTGATAATGTGACAACTTTTCACCTCCTTCACTGCTATTGCCCTTCCTTAGCAACCATCACCTCCCATAGACCATTACAATAGTTTTCTAGTGGTGTCTTTGTGTCTGTCTTGCTCCCTTTCATTCTATAGCCAACATAGCAGCCAAAGTGATCTCACTGAAAAATAAGTTGGGTAAAGTCATTCCTCTGTTCAAAAACCAAAGACAAATTTCCATGTCACTTGGAGCAAAAGTTCAAGTCCTTAAAATGACCTACAAGACACTAGGTGCTTTGTGTCCCCAGCCCTCACATTCTATCTTTGGCCTTCTCTCTTCACCTTGCACGAACCACCCAGCCACAGCAGTCTCCTTACGATTTCACAAATATTCAAAGCACGTTCACATGTCAAGATCTTCACACAAGCTGTTTCCTCTGCCTGGAACTCTCTCCCTCTAGAAAACCACATGGCTTACTCTGTCACCTCCTCCAAGTGTTTGTTCAAATGTCGCCTTTTTAGTGGGGGCCACCCCAAAACCTTTTATTTAAAACTGTGTCTCCCCTGCATTGCCCTTTTATGCTTTGTTTTCCTTGCACTTTATAATTTACTTATCTATCTTGCTATGGTCTATTTCCTCCATTAGAAAGTAAACTCCACAAAGGAAGGAGTTTATTCTTTGTGTTCGCTGCCATGTCCTCAGTACTAAGAACAGCCCATAGTGGATTCTCAGTTAAATGGGTGTGTGAATGAGTAAATAAATTCTTTCTAGCATCAGTGAGTGGATTTTGTTTTCATCTTCATTCCATCAATATAATGAAGACCTCACTTGATCACTGGGAGGCTGGGATGAACAATGCAACACTGGCCAGCTCTCATTTTACGATGAGAGGCTTCTGAAAATTGACCTGCTACTTGTACATGTTTTTTACTGAAGAAATAAAACAAACAAGTCAACTCACTGATCCATCCCTCAGTGCTTGCAATGAGAAAAGTTATAAAATTTAGTCACTGTCTGTCATTTCTGATTCAAGGGAGTTAATAAAAGGATTAGATTTGTCCTCCTCCACCAGCTTCCCCCCACACTAAGAAGCAGGTGGTGGTTATGCCCACAGAGTCTGACTTGGAGTAAGCTCTTTTCTGTGTGCCATTCCTCTTGGAAGGAGTTCAAAACTAGTCAGACATTTGAGGGGAAAAAAAGAAACAAATTTCAAGGGACTTTGAGAAAATACGGTGTTCTAAATTTTTTTTCTCCCTAACGCTTTGTTTCCCAGGCTGACCTTGAACTTCTGGGCTCAAGCAATCCTCCCAGAGTAGCTGGGACTACAGGTGTGAGCCACCATGCCCATCTACTTTTTTAAAGAGGAATTAGTTAAGTTCGTTTAAAAGGGAAGGAATTCTCCTCTGAATTCAAGGTCTAAAAACTGATTCCAGGTTTGGGATAGGAAATGTAAATGATGAATCTGGAACCTTTTGTTATGTTCAGGAAGGAAGAAAACCATTGACTGCCAGAGTTGTGGTGAATGGAACAGGAACAATTATGGGAATCAAAAAGAATAATCACTGCAACTGACTGAAGCATATCAAACATAAGAATATCTGAGCTCATACTGATACGTTAGAAAACTGTCTTCATTGTAAAATTCTATGGCACCAACTCATTACTCTGGAAATTAATGAAGGTTCAGAATCAAGAAGTTATTCTGTTTTTTCTATATGAACTCTATTCAGGGAAAAATAGTTGATGAGGCAAGTTATTCTTTTTATTTTATTTTATTTTATTTTTTTGATTTTGAAAGTTACTGAAGATGTCAGGGTAGAGCATAAGAAACTACTTTTTTCCCCCTGGGCCATTTGAGAGTCAGTTACCAACCTGATGCCCCATCACTCCTGAACACTTCAGTGTGCATTTCCTACAAACAAGGACACTCTCTTAGATGACCATGGTCCAATTGATAAAATTAGGAAATTTAACACTGATAAGCCAGTTGTTCCAATAACATCCTTTATAGCAAAAGGATCCTTTTTTTGCAATCATGTGGTGCATTTATTTGCCAGGTTTCTTTAGTCTTTTTCATTCTGGAACAGTTTCTTAATCTCTGACTTTCATGACCTTGGCACTTTTGATGACTACAGGTCAGTTACTTTGTTGACTGTCCTCAATTTGGATTTGTTTGATGCTTCCTTGTGATGAGATTCAGGTTGTGCAGTTTTGGAAAGAATATCATAGAACTGAAGGTGTGTTGTTCCTTTTGCACCTTATTATCCCACGAAACATTGTTTTGGTGTGTCCCATCTCTGATGAGGTTCACTTCGATCACTTGATTAAGGCAGTGCCTGTCAGCTTTCTTCACTGTGAAGTTTCTCTTCTCTTTGAAACTAACAAGTATTTTATGAGGGGATACTTTGAAAATATTTAAATATCCTGTTTCTCGTCAAACATTCATTTTATTCATTTATTTATATCAGTTGGACTCATGGATTCTCATTTTATTCAGTGAGGTGTAGATAATTTGTTACTATCATTATTGATTTTGATGCTCACATTTCTCAGGTTAGAAATGTCAGCTGTCCATCAATCTGGCTTCTGTGTCCACTTGGCACACCCCATCTTTCTTTGAGTGCATGAGTGCATCCTTGCTTTCTGGCTCAGCATGTTCAGGCATATCTGGTGTTCTCTTTACTCCAACTCTTGAAACAGACATTTCTCCAAGGACTCCTGATTCCTTTTAGTAACGAAGAGTATTTAGAAACCAAGATCAGGTGTCATTACCATTAGGGCATTATTGCTCCCAGCCCCTTTTACACTCCTAGTGAACAGAGCTAGAGAAAAATATGTAAGTGTGTATGAGTGTATATGTGTGTGTGTGTGTAATGCAATGAGTGAACCTTGTGTGTATTCTGGTTCAAACGAACCAATTGTAGAAACACATTTTGAGAGAAGTGGGGGAAGTTTATATGAACTGAGAATTAGATGATATCAAGGACTTGTTAATTTTGTTATACATGACAAAATCATTGTAGTCATGTTAAACAAATAAGTCCTTATCTGAGAGAGACAGCTGACATTTACAAGTGAACTCTACCTTCAAGAGGGGTAAGTGAGATACAGGTGGAATATAGAAAGGACTATCTAATTTATTATTCCATATATATATACACACACACACACACACACACATACATACACACATGTTATATATACAGATACAAAATGTGAAATTCAACTTGAGCTTATTATACGTTTTATATATATATAATGTGAGATTAAACTTGCGCTTATTTTACAAGTATCTGAAGTCTCAGTGCTTTACATGCAATGTTTGAGCTTATTTAAACCAAAAGCTTCCTGTTGAAAGTAAACTTGAATCACAAGCCCCATTTTATAAGACCCAAAAAGGCTTTGATCATGTCTGGAGTAGAAGACTTGTCTCCTGACCTTGAGTTTAGTGCATAATATACATCTTATCCCAAAGACAGAGTTGATAATTTGGACTGTCATAATGTATTCTTGGCTTTGGCTCAGGTTATGTGACATTAAAAGGTTACTTAGGACCAAATGCAAAACGTATCCTTCATAATCCTGTCTGTGAACTGTTGCTGGTGTGAGCCGAGGGGCTGAGATAGACATAAGGACATCTGTCCCTCGCTGGGCAGGGGAGCTGGCCTCTAGCCTCTACAGCTGTTCCCTGCTGGAGCGGCCATAGTTCAGTAGTGCTTATTAACATTTTGAGCAGCTGTGGCAGCAAGCAATTTGGTACAAAAACAATCCATCAATTAATCTCTTTGTTATTGGACACTTCAGACGCTTGTGCTGTGGTTAATGCTGTAAAAGGGTTGAGAAGGGCGTGACTCTTGTCTGTTACAGACAGTGACCCCCCAGGAAGCTTCAAAGCCCGGAGAAGAGTGACAGTGTCAGGAGGTGGCAAGACAAATAGTGTGTGGGTTGTACACAACTCGCTCAGCCCTGGCTGGCTGTGGCTTTGTCTCCCACCCCAGGAAGCACATCAGAATGGCAGCGAGGAGACGGTCAATCTCAGCTCCTCTTTATAAAGAAAAGTAAATTATTGGAAAACTTTAATACTTGGAGCATTGCTAACAAACTCATGTCAGAATATCATGGTTCAGAGGTACTGTTCTAGTGGAATACTTTTAATAAAGAAAAGAAATGAAAAACAACCTCTACACACTTCCACAGAATTGTCCAGAGGCCCGACTCTTGCCAACGCTGAAAAATCCCTTGGAAATCTTCAGCTTTGCACTTAATTACCACCTCCTTTGGCTGTCTGTCTTTTACTGCTTTTCTCTCCTTCCCCTGTGATTCCCTTCTTGTTGCCAAACACACTTTCTCTTCCAGATACCATCTGCTTTCAGAATACATTTGCATTCTCTTTTTCCTACTCAAAGTGGCCCTACTCCAGGGCCTACGTTTTTCCCTTTCTGGACTGCTGCTACTGTGTTAGCGCCCGGGTTGGTGGGAAGCACAGCTGTGACTTGCAGAATTGAAATGTAGTTGGGAACCCAACATAGACATTGTTTTCCGGTCTGGAAGTATGATTTATGTTCCTGGTGTCCCCACCCTCTTAAGAACCTCAGGGCTCAGGGATTGGTTTGTGGTATGTCTTTAAATATATTTTGTTTGTTACACAAATTCAAGGAATTCCTAAGCATAGAAAGGAGGAAGTGAAAGTAATTCTCTGCAACACCAGTCACTTTCCCTAAAGGTAAGTGACACGCACAGAGACCCTAGGGACTATTCTCCAGTGTCATGCATGGCCTTCGGTCTTTTGGGTATGCATGTATCAAAATGTGTAATATAAATACATAGAAATGGGATCGTGCCATATATACATCTGCAACTTGCTTATTATTACTTTTAATAAATATCCTGGGCATCTTTTCATGTCAGTATATGCACATTTTCTCATTACATTTAACAACTGGTATTCCATAAATATATGGCTTATTTACTCAGTCCATTACTGATATATATTGTTTCCAGTTTCTCATTATTATTACCTATGTCTAGCACAGTTATCTTTACACATGTACAACTGTATCTGTAGGAGAGTTGAAATGGCTGCATTGAAGGGTATGGTATGTGGATTTTAAACATTGCTAGATACTGTCCTAAACTTTATATCTAATCACTAAAGTGTTTTCTCCCTGAAATTATTAGAGATTATTTGGGATAAATGATAATTGATGTGTAAAGTGTAAAGTATTTTACCAAGTATTTTTGTTCAATTTATTTAACACTCACAGGTATTCTGTAAGGGAGTGTTACGGACTCAATGTTTGTGTCCCACTCGCACCCCAAATTAATAGGTTGAGATCCTTGGCCCCAATATAGTGGTATTAGGAGGAAGGTCCTTTGGAAGGTGATGAGGTTATGAGGGTGGAGTCTTATAAATGGGATTAAGCCCTTGTGAAAGAAACCTCAGAGAGTTCCCTCACTCCAGTGAGAAGATGGACATCTATGAACCAGGAAGTGGGCCCCCACCAGACACCAAACCTGCTATAGCTTGGGTCTTGGACTTCCCAACCTCCAAGACTATGAGAAATAGATGTTTGTTGTGTAAGCTGCCCAGTCCATGGTATTTTGTTATAGCTGTCCAAATGAGCAGTCATCGAGGGAGGCAATGTTATCTCCAATTTACAGGTGAAGAAATTGAAGCTCACTGAGATTAAGTGATTTTCCCAAAATAACATAGCATAGCCCAGAGCCCAGAAGTGGCAGAGCTGAGCTAAGCTCCAGGCCCTCTTCTCTCTCTCTTTTTTTTTTTTTTGTGAGACAAAGTCTCACTCCAGCCCAGGCTAGAGTGCGGTGGCACGATCTCTGCTTACTGCAGCCTCTACCTCCTGGGTTCAAGCAATTCTCGTGCCTTAGTCTCCTGAGTAGTTGGGATTACAGGCACACGCCACCACACCTGGCTAATTTGTATATATATATATATA